>NW_012291279.1:0-9606 GCF_000151885.1 Dipodomys ordii | reverse complement strand
CAGAAGCAGAAGAGACGCAGAAGGAGAAGCAGCACGAGTAAGTAGGAGAAGCAGGAGAAGCAGAAGCAAGAGAAGCAGAAGAAACAGAAGACGCAGAAGCAGAATGAGAAGCAGAAGGAGAAATTGAAGCAGAAGCAGAAGGAGAAGCAGAAGGAGAAGCAGAAGAAGGAGAAGGAGAAGCAGAAAGAGAAGCAGAAAGAGAAGCACAACGAGAAGCAGGAGAAGCAGAAGCTGGAGAAGCAGAAGCAGAAGAAACATAAGAAGGAGAAGAAGCAGAAGCAGAAGGAGAAGCAGAAACAGAAGGAAAAGCAGAAATAGAAGCAGGAGCATCAGAAGAAGCAGCAGCAGGAGAAGCAGAAGCAGAAGAAGCCGAAGAAACAGCAGCAGAACCTGAATCATAAGGAGATACAGGAGAAGCAGAAGAAGCAGAATCTGGAGAAGCAGAAGGCGAAGCAGAAGCAGATAGAGAAGCAAAAGCAGAAGGAGAAGCATAAGGAGAAGCAGAAGAAACAGAAGAAGCAGAGGCACTGGCAGAAGATGTAGAAGCAGAAGGAGAAGCAGAAGGAAAAGGAGAAGAACGAGAAGGAGAAGGAGAAGGAGAAGCAGAAGTAGAAGCAGAAGAAGGAGCAGGAGATGGAAAAGCAGCAGTAGAAGCAGAAAGAGAAGCCGAAGGAGAAGCAGGAGATGCAGAAACAGGAGAAGCAGAAGCAGAAGAAACAGGAGAAGGACAAGAAGCAGAAGGAGAAACAGAAACAGAAGGAGAAGCAGAAAGAGGAGGGAAAGCAGAAGAAGCAGAAGCAGGAGAAGCAGAAGCATAAGAATGCGAAGAAGCAGAAGCAGAACCTGAAGCAGAAGGAGAAGCAGGAGAAGCAGAAGAAGCAGAATCTGGA
Source organism: Dipodomys ordii (assembly GCF_000151885.1). Lineage (NCBI taxonomy): Eukaryota > Metazoa > Chordata > Mammalia > Rodentia > Heteromyidae > Dipodomys > Dipodomys ordii. Next base: position 8,716 of record NW_012291279.1, on the reverse strand, counting down.
GAAGCAAAATGAGAAGCAGAAGGAGAAGCAGAAGCAGAAAGAGAATCAAAAGCAGAAGGAGAAGCAGAAGAAACAGAAGAAATAGAAGCAGTAGCAGGTGTAGCAGAAGCAGAAGGAAAAGCAGAAAAACAGGAAGGAGAAGGAGAAACAGAAGGAGAAATAGAAGGAGAAGCAGAAAGAGAAGCAGGTAAAGCAGAAGAAGAAGAAGCAGAAGGAGAATCAGAAGGAGAAGCAGAAGAAGGAGAAGGAGAAACAGAAGCAGAAGAAGATGCAGAAGGAGAAGCAGGAGAAGCAGAAGAAGCAGAAGCAGAAGGAGAAGCAGGAGAAGCAGAAGAAGCAGAATCTGGAGAAGCAGAAGCAGAAGCAGAAAGAGAAGCAAAAGCAGAAGGAGAAGCAGAAGAAACAGAAGAAGCAGAGGCAGTAGCAGAAGAAGCAGAAGATTCAGAAGCAGAAGGAGAAGCAGAAGGAAAAGCAGAAGAACTAGAAGGAGAAGGAGAAGGAGAAACAGGAGTAGAAGCAGAAAGAGAAGCAGAAGAAGGAGCAGTAGAAGGAAAAGCAGCAGGAGAAACAGAAAGAGCAGCAGAAGGAGAAGCAGGAAATGGAGAAACAGGAGAAGAACAAGCAGAAGAAACAGGAAAAGGACAAGAAGCAGAAGCAGAAGGAGAAGCAGAAAGAGAAGGAGGGGAAGCAGAAGAAGCAGAAGCAGGAGAAGCAGAAGCATAAGAATCCGAAGAAGCAGAAGCAGAACCTGAAGCAGAAGGAGAAGCAGGAGAAGCAGAAGAATCAGAATCTGGAGAAGCAGAATGAGAAGCAGAAGGAGAAGCAGAAGCAGAAAGAGAATCAAAAGCAGAAGGAGAAGCAGAAGAAACAGAAGAATTAGAAGCTGTAGCAGTTGTAGCAGAAGCAGAAGGAAAAGCAGAAGAACAAGAAGGAGAAGGAGAAACAGAAGGAGAAGCAGAAGGAGAAGCAGAAAGAGAAGCAGGTAAAGCAGAAGAAGAAGAAGCAGAAGGAGAATTAGAAGGAGAAGCAGAAGAAGGAGAAGGAGAAGCAGAAGCAGAAGAAGATGCAGAAGGAGAAGCAGAAGAAGCAGAAGCAGAAGGAGAAGCAGGAAAAGCAGAAGAAGCAGAAGCAAAAGGAGAAGCAAAAGAAGGAGAAGGAGAAGCAGAGGCAGAAGAAGAAGCATAAGGACAAGCACAAGCAGAAGGAGATGCAGAAGGAGAAGCAGGAGAAGCAGAAGAAGCAGAAGCTGAAGGAGAAGCCGAAGTAGGAGAAGGAGAAGGAGGAGAAGCAGAAGCAGAAGGAGAAGCAGAAGCAGAATGAGAAGCAGAAAGAGAAGCAGGAGGAGGACAAGAAGCAGAAGCAGGAGAAGCCGAAAGAGAAGAAGCACAAACAGAAGCAGAAGGAGAAGCAGAAGCAGAAGGAGAAGCAGCAGAAGAAGTAGAACCAGAAATTCAGGCAGCAGAAACAGAAGAAGCAGAAGCAGAAGGAGAAGCAAAAAGAGAAGCAGAAGGAGAAGTAGAAAAAGCAACAGAAGAAGCAGAAAAACAAGCAGGAGAAGCAGAAGCAGAAAGAGAAGTAGAAGCAGAAGAAGCAGAAGAAGCAGTAGAAGCATAAGAAGCAGAAGCAGGAGAAGCAGAACCAGAAGAAAAGGAAGAAGCATAAGAAGCAGAAGCAGAGGGAGAAACAGAAGAAAGAGAAGGAGTAGCAGAAGGTGAAGCAGAAGGAGATGCAGAAGCAGAAAGAGAAGCAGAAATAGAAGGAGAAGAAGAAGGAGAAGTTGGAGAATCAGAAGAAGCAGAAGCAGAAGAAGGAGAAGGAGAAGCAGAAGGAGAAGGACAAGCAGGAGAAGCAGAAGAAGCAGAAGCGGGAGAAGCAGAAGAAGAAGAAGAAGAAACAGAAGAAGGAGAAGGAACAGAAGGAGAAGCAGAAGCAGAAGGAGAAGCAGAAAGAGAAGCAGAAGAAGCAGTAGCAGGAGAAGCAGAAGCAGAAGAAACAGAAGAAGCCGAAGAATCAGAAGGAGAACCTGAAGCAGAAGGAGAAGCAGAAGCAGCAGAAGCTGGAAAAGCAGAAGCACAAGAAACCGAACAAGCAGAAGAAGCAGAAGCAGAACGAGAAGCAGAAGAAGAGGGAGAAAGAGAAGGATTAGGAGTAGGAGGAGCAGAAGCAGAATAAGAAGCAGAAAGAGAAGCAGAAGGAGAAGCAGAAGGAGAAACAGAAGCAGAAGCAGGAGAAACAGAAGCAGAACAGAAACAGAAGCACAAGAAGGAGGAATTGAAGGAGAAGGAGAAGGAGACGGAGAAGGAGAAGGAGAAGCAGGAGAAGCAGAAGAAGGAGAAGGAGAAGGCGAAAGAGAAGGATTAGGAGTAGGAGAAGCAAAAGGATAAGCAGAAGCAGAAAGAGACGCAGAAGGAGAAGCAGCACGAGAAGTAGGAGAAGCAGGAGAAGCAGAAGCAGGAGAAGCAGAAGAAACAGAAGACGCAGAAGCAGAATGAGAAGCAGAAGGAGAAATTGAAGCAGAAGCAGAAGCAGAAGGAGAAGCAGAAGAAGGAGAAGGAGAAGCAGAAAAAGAAGCACAACGAGAAGCAGGAGAAGCAGAAGCAGGAGAAGCAGAAGCAGAAGAAACATAGGAAGGAGAAGAAGCAGAAGGAGAAGCAGAAACAGAAGGAAAAGCAGAAAGAGAAGCAGGAGAAGCAGAAGAAGCAGCAGCAGGAGAAGCAGCAGCAGAAGAAGCCGAAGAAGCAGAAGCAGAACCTGAAGCATAAGGAGAAGCAGGAGAAGCAGAAGAAGCAGAATCTGGAGAAGCAGAAGGAGAAGCAGAAACAGAAAGAGAAGCAAAAGCAGAAGGAGAAGCAGAAGGGGAAGCAGAAGAAACAGAAGAAGCAGAGGCAGTAGCAGAAGATGCAGAAGCAGAAGGAGAAGCAGAAGGAAAAGCAGAAGAACGAGAAGGAGAAGGAGTAGGAGAAACAGAAGGAGAAGCAGAAAGAGAAGCAGAAGAAGGAGCAGGAGAAGGAAAAGCAGCAGGAGAAGCAGAAAGAGCAGCAGAAGGAGAAGCAGGAGATGCAGAAACTTGAGAAGCAGAAGCAGAAGAAACACAAGAAGGACAAGAAGCAGAAGCAGAAGGAGATGCAGAAACAGAAGGAGAAGCAGGAAGAGAAGGAGGGAAAGCAGAAGAAGCAGAAGCAGGAGAAGCAGAAGCATAAGAATGTGAAGAAGCAGAAGGAAAACCTGAAGCAGAAGGAGAAGCAGGAGAAGCAGAAGAATCAGAATCTGAAGAAGCAGAATAAGAAGCAGAACGAGAAGCAGAAGCAAAAAGAGAATCAAAAGCAGAAGGAGAAGCAGAAGAAACAGAAGAAGTAGAAGCAGAAGCAGTTGTAGCAGAAGCAGAAGGAAAAGCAGAAGAACAAGAAGGAGAAGGAGAAACAAAAGGAGAAACAGAAGGAGAAGCAGAAAGAGACGCAGGTAAAGCAGACGAAGAAGAAGCAAAATGAGAATCAGAAGGAGAAGCAGAAGAAGGAGAAGGAGAAGCAGAAGAAATGCAGAAGGAGAAGCAGGAGAAGCAGAAGAAATGCAGAAGGAGAAGCAGGAGAAGCAGAAGAAACAGAAGCAGGAGGAGAAGCAGGAAAAGCAGAAGAAGCAGAAGCAAAAGGAGAAGCAAAATAAGGAGAAGGAGAAGCAGAAGCATAAGGAAAAGCACAAGCAGAAGGAGATGCAGAAGGAAAAGCAGGAGAAGCAGAAGAAGCGGAAGCTGAAGGAGAAGCAGAAGTAGGAGAAGGTGAAGGAGGAGAAGCAGAAGGAGAAGCAGAAGCAGAATGAGAAGCAGAAAGAGAAGCAGGAGAAGGACAAGAAGCAGAAGCAGGAGAAGCCGAAAGAGAAGAAGCAGAAGAAGCAGAAACATTAGCAGAACGAGAAGCAGAAGCAGAAGGAGAAGCAGCAGAAGAAGTAGAACCAGAAATTCAGGCAGGAGAAACAGAAGAAGCAGAAGCAGACGCAGAAGGAGAAGCAAAAAGAGAAGCACAAGGAGTAGTAAAAGAAGCAGCAGAAGGAGAAGCAGCAGAAGAAGCAGAAAAACAAGCAGGAGTAGCAGAACCAGAAAGAGAATTAGAAGCAGAAGAAGCAGAACCAGAAGAAGCAGTAGAAGCATAAGAAGCAGAAGCAGGAGAAGCAGAAGCAGAAGGAAAAGAAGAAGCATAAGAAGCAGAAATAGAAGCAGAGGATGAAACAGAAGAAGGAGAAGGAGCAGCAGAAGGTGCAGCAGAAGGAGATGCAGAAGCAGAAAGAGAAGCAGAAACAGAAGGAGAAGTTGGAGAATCAGAAGAAGCAGAAGCAGAAAGAGAAGCAGAAGAGGGAGAAGGAGAAGCAGAAGGAGAAGGACAATCAGGAGAAGCAGAAGAAGCAGAAGCGGGAGAAGCAGAAGAAGAAGAAGAAGAAGAAACAGAAGAAGGAGAAGGAGCAGAAGGAGAAGCAGAAGCGGAAGGAGAAGCAGAAATAGAAACAGAAGCAGAAGAAGCAGTTGCAGGAGAAGCAGAAGCAGAAGAAACAGAAGAAGCTGAAGAAGCAGAAGGAGAACCTGAAGCAGAAGGAGAAGCAGAAGCATCAGAAGCTGGAAAAGCAGAAGCAGAAGATACAGAACAAGCAGAAGAAGCAGAAGCAGAACGAGAAGCAGAAGAATAAGAAGGAGAAAGAGAAGGATTAGGAGTAGAAGGAGCAGAAGCAGATTTAGAAGCAGAAAGAGAAGCAGAAGGAGAAGCAGAAAGAGAAACAGAAGAAGCAGAAGCAGGAGAAGCAGAAGCAGAAGCAGAATGAGCAGCACAAGAAGGAGAAATTGAAGGAGAAGGAGAATGAGATGGAGAAGCAGAAGGAGAAGTAGGAGAAGCAGAAGAAGGAGAAGCAGGAGAAGCAGAAGCAGAAGAAACAGAAGAAGGAGAAGAGCAGAAGCAGAAGGAGAAACAGAAGCAGAAGGAGAAGCAGAAGAAGCAGAAGCTGAAGCAGAAGAAACTGAAAAAGCAGAAAAAGCAGAAGAAGCAGAAGAAGAAGAAGCAGGAAAAGCAGAAGAAGAAGAAGGAGAAGGAGAAAGAGAAGTATTAGGAGTAGGAGAAAGAGACGGATAAGCAGAAGCAGAAAGAGAAGGAGAATGAGAAGGAGAAGCAGGAGAAGCAGAAGAAGCAGAAGCAGGAGAAGCAGAAGCAGAATGAAAAGCAGAAGAAGGAGAAATTAAAACAGAAGTAGATGCAGAAGGAGAAGCAGAAGCAGAAGGAGAAGCAGAAGAAGGAGAAGGAGAAGCAGAAGGATAAGAATAAAGAGAAACAGAAGGAGAAGCAGGAGAAGCCGAAGAAATAGAAGAAGGAGAAGAAGCAGAAGCAGAAAGAGAAGCAGAAACCGAAGGAGAAGCAGAAATAGAAGCAGAAGAAGCCGAAGAAGCAGAAGCAGAAACTGAAGCGGAAGGAGAAGCAGAAGAAGCAGAATCTGGAGAAGAAGAAGGAGAACCAGAAGGAGAAGCAGAAGCAGAAAGAGAAGCAAAAGCAGAAGGAGAAGCAGAAGAAACAGAAGAAGCAGAAGCAGTAGCAGAAGAAGCTGAAGATGCAGAAGCAGAAAGAGAAGCAGAAGGAATAGCAGAAGAACGAGAAGGAGAAGGAGAAACAGAAGGAGAAGAAGAAGGAGAAGCAGAAGGAGAATCAGGAAAGGCAGAAGAAGCAGAATCAGACGGAGAAGCAGAAGAAGGAGAAGGAGAAGCAGAAGCAGAAGAAGAAGCAGACGAAAAGCACAAGCAGAAGGAGATGCAGAAGGAGAAGCAGGAGAAGCAGAAGAAGCAGAAGGAGAGAAGAAGTAGAAGAAGCAGAATCAGAAGAAGCAGAAGCAGAAGTAGAAAGAGAAGCCGACGAAGAGAAGCAGAACGAGAAGCAGGAAAGCAGAAGAAGCAGAGCGGGAGAAGCAGAAGAAGAAGAAACAGAAGAAATAGAAGAAGCAGAAGCAGAAGGAGGAGCAGAAGCAGAAGGAGAAGCAGAAAGAGAAGCAGGAAAAGCAGAAGAAGCAGAAGCAGGAGAAGCAGAAGCAGAAGAAACAGGAGAAGGACAAGAAGCAGAAGCAGAAGGAGAAGCAGAAACAGAAGGAGAAGCAGAAAGAGAAGGAGGGGAAGCAGAAGAAGCAGAAGCAGGAGAACCAGAAGCATAAGAATCCGAAGAAGCAGAAGCAGAACCTGAAGCAGAAGGAGAAGCAGGAGAAGCAGAAAAAGCAGAATCGGGAGGAGCAGAATGAGAAGCTGAAGGAGAAGCAGAAGCAGAGAGAGAATCAAAAGGAGAAGGAGAAGCGGAAGAAACAGAAGAAGCAGAAGCAGTAGCAGTTGCAGCAGAAGCAGAGGAGAAGCAAAAGTAAAAGCAGAAGAACGAGAAGGAGAAGGAGAAACAGAAGGAGAAACAGAAGGAGAAGCAGAAGGAGAAGCAGAAGAAGCAGAAGGAGAAACAGAAGCAGAAGAAGCAGCAGAAGGAGAAGCAGAAGCAGAAGAAGATGCAGAAGGAGAAGCAGGAGAAGCAGAAGAAGCAGAAGCAGAAGGAGAAGGAGAAGTAGGAGAAGGAGAAGGAAGAGCCGCAGAAGCAATAGGAGAAGCAGAAGGAGAAGCAGAAGCAGAATGAGAAGCAGAAAGAGAAGCAGTAGAAGAAGAAGAAGCAGGAAAAGCAGAAGCAGCAGAAAGAGAAGAAGAAGAAGAAGAAGAAGAAGAAGAAGAAGAAGAAGAAGAAGAAGAAGAAGAAGACGAAGAAGAAGAAGAAGAAGAAGAAGAAGAGGAAGAAGAAGTATAAGAAGAAGAAGAAGAAGAAGAAGAAGAAGAAGAAGAAGAAGAAGAAGAAGAAGAAGAAGAAGAAGAAGAAGAAAAAGAAGAAGAAGAAGAAGAAGAAGAAGAAGAAGAAGAAGAAGAAGAAGAAGAAGAAGAAGAAGAAGAAGAAGAAGAAGAAGAAGAAGAAGAAGAAGGAGAAGGAGAAGGCGAAGGAGAAGCAGTAGAAGCAGAAGAAGCAGAAGCAGGAGAAGCAGAAGCAGAAGAAAAAGAATAAGCATAAGAAGCAAATTCAGAGGGAGAAGCGGAAGAAGGAGAAGCAGAAGCAGCAGCAGAAGGAGAAGCAGAAGCAGAAGAAGATGCAGAAGGAGAAGCAGGAGAAGCAGAAGAAGGAGAAGGAGAAGGCGAAAGAGAAGGATTAGGAGTAGGAGAAGCAAAAGGATAAGCAGAAGCAGAAAGAGACGCAGAAGGAGAAGCAGCACGAGAAGTAGGAGAAGCAGGAGAAGCAGAAGCAGGAGAAGCAGAAGAAACAGAAGACGCAGAAGCAGAATGAGAAGCAGAAGGAGAAATTGAAGCAGAAGCAGAAGGAGAAGCAGAAGCAGAAGGAGAAGCAGAAGAAGGAGAAGGAGAAGCAGAAAGAGAAGCACAACGAGAAGCAGGAGAAGCAGAAGCAGGAGAAGCAGAAGCAGAAGAAACATAGGAAGGAGAAGAAGCAGAAGGAGAAGCAAAAACAGAAGGAAAAGCAGAAAGAGAAGCAGGAGAAGCAGAAGAAGAAGCAGCAGGAGAAGCAGAAGCAGAAGAAGCAGAAGCAGAACCTGAAGCAGAAAGAGAAGCAGGAGAAGCAGAAGAAGCAGAATCTGGAGAAGCAGAAGGAGAAGCAGAAGCAGAAGGAGAAGCAAAAGCAGAAGGAGAAGCAGAAGGGGAAGCAGAAGAAACAGAAGAAGCAGAGGCAGTAGCAGAAGAAGCAGAAGATGCAGAAGCAGGAGAAGCAGAAGGAAAAGCAGAAGAACGAGAAAGAGAAGGAGTAGGAGAAACAGAAGGAGAAGCAGAAAGAGAAGCAGAAGAAGGAGCAGGAGAAGGAAAAGCAGCAGGAGAAGCAGAAAGAGCAGCAGAAGGAGAAGCAGGAGATGCAGAAACTTGAGAAGCAGAAGCAGAAGAAACACAAGAAGGACAAGAAGCAGAAGCAGAAGGAGAAGCAGAAAGAGAAGGAGAAGCAGGAAGAGAAGGAGAAGCAGAAGCAGAAGAAGATGCAGAAGGAGAAGCAGAAGAAGCAGAAGCAGAAGGAGAAGCAGGAAAAGCAGAAGAAGCAGAAGCAAAAGGATAAGCAAAAGAAGGAGAAGGAGAAGCAGAGGCAGAAGAAGAAGCATAAGGACAAGCACAAGCAGAAGGAGATGCAGAAGGAGAAGCCGGAGAAGCAGAAGAAGCAGAAGCTGAAGGAGAAGCAGAAGTAGGAGAAGGAGAAGGAGGAGAAGCAGAAGGAGAAGCAGAAGCAGAATGAGAAGCAGAAAGAGAAGCAGGAGGAGGACAAGAAGCAGAAGCAGGAGAAGCCGAAAGAGAAGAAGCAGAAACAGAAGCAGAAGGAGAAGCAGAAGCAGAACGAGAAGCAGCAGAAGAAGTAGAACCAGAAATCCAGGCACGAGAAACAGAAGAAGCAGAAGCAGAAGGAGAAGCAAAAAGAGAAGCAGAAGGAGAAATAGAAAAAGCAGCAGAAGAAGCAGAAAAACAAGCAGGAGAAGCAGAAGCAGAAAGAGAAGTAGAAGCAGAAGAAGCAGAAGAAGCAGAAGAAGCAGAAGAAGAAGCAGTAGAAGCATAAGAAGCAGAAGCAGGAGAAGCAGAACCAGAAGAAAAGGAAGAAGCATAAGAAGCAGGAGCAGAGGGAGAAACAGAAGAAGGAGAAGGAGTAGCAGAAGGTGAAGCAGAAGGAGATGCAGAAGCAGAAAGAGAAGCAGAAAT
>NW_012291277.1:0-9607 GCF_000151885.1 Dipodomys ordii | reverse complement strand
GAAGGAGAAGCAGAAAGAGAAGCAGGAGAAGCTGAACAAGCAGGAGAAGCAGAAGCAGAAGAAACATGAGAAGCCGAAGAAGCAGAAGCAGAATCTGAAGCAGAAGGAGAAACAGAAGAAGCACAATCTGAAGCAGAAGCAGAAGAAAATGAAATAGTAGAATAAGCAGAAGCAGAAGCACCAGGAGAAGCAGAAGAAGAAGAAGGAGAAGGCGAAAGAGAAGGATTAGGAGTAGAAGAAGCAAAAGGATAAGCAGAAGCACAAAGAGACGCAGAAGGAGAAGCAGCACGAGAAGTAGGAGTAGCAGGAAAAGAAGAAGCAGGAGAAGCAGAAGAAACAGAAGGCGCAGAAGCAGAATAAGAAGCACAAGGAGAAATTGAAGCAGAAGCAGAAGGAGAAGCAGAAGCAGAAGAAGAAGCAGAAGAAGGAGAAGGACAAGGAGAAGGAGAAAGAGAAGCAGAAAGAGAAGCAGAACGAGAAGCAGAAGAAGCAGAAGCTGGAGAAGCCGAAGCAGAAGAAACAGAAGAAGGGGAAGAAGCAGAAGCAGAAGGAGAAGCAGAAACAGAAGGAAAAGCAGAAAGAGAAGCAGGAGAAGCAGAAGAAGCAGCAGCAGGAGAAGCAGAAGCAGAAGAAGCCGAAAAAGCAAAAGCAGAACCTGAAGCAGAAGGAGAAGCAGGAGAAGCAGAAAAAGCAGAATCTGGAGAAGCAGAAGGAGAAGCAGAAGCAGAAAGAGAAGCAAAAGCAGAAGGAGAAGCAGAAGAAACAGAAGAAGCAGAGGCAGTATCAGAAGAAGCAGAAGATTCAGAAGCAGAAGGAAAAGCAGAAAGGAGAAACAGGAGTAGAAGCAGAAAGAGAAGCAGAAGAAGGAGCAGTAGAAGGAAAAGCGGCAGGAGAAACAGAAAGAGCAGCCGAAGGAGAAGCAGGAAATGCAGAAACAGGAGAAGAACAAGCAGAAGAAACAGGAGAAGGACAAGAAGCAGAAGCAGAAGGAGAAGCAGAAAGAGAAGGAGGGGAAGCAGAAGAAGCAGAAGCAGGAGAAGCAGAAGCATAAGAATCCGAAGAAGCAGAAGCAGAACCTGAAGCAGAAGGAGAAGCAGGAGAAGCAGAAGAAGCAGAATCTTTAGAAGCAGAATGAGAAGCAGAAGGAGAAGCAGAAGCAGAAAGAGAATCAAAAGCAGAAGGAGAAGCAGAAGAAACAGAAGAAGTAGAAGCAGTAGCAGTTGTAGCAGAAGCAGTAGGAAAAGCAGAAGGAAAAGCAGAAGAACAAGAAGGAGAAGGAGAAACAGAAGGAGAAGCAGAAGGAGAAGAAGAAAGAGAAGCAGGTAAAGCAGAAGAAGAAGAAGCAGAAGGAGAATCAGAAGGGGAAGCAGAAGAAGGAGAAGGAGAAGCAGAAGCAGAAGAAGATGCAGAAGGAGAAGCAGAAGAAGCAGAAGCAGAAGGAGAAGCAGGAAAAGCATAAGAAGCAGAAGCAAAAGGTGAAGCAAAAGAATGAGAAGGAGAAGCAGAGGCAGAAGAAGAAGCATAAGGACAAGCACAAGCAGAAGGAGATGCAGAAGGAGAAGCAGGAGAAGCAGAAGAAGCAGAAGCTGAAGGAGAATCAGAAGTAGGAGAAGGAGAAGGAGGAGAAGCAGAAGCAGAAGGAGAAGCAGAAGCAGAATGAGAAGCAGAAAGAGAAGCAGGAGGAGGACAAGAAGCAGGAGAAGCAGAAGCAGGAGAAGCAGAAACAGAAGCAAAAAGAGAAGCAGCAGAAGAAGTAGAACCAGAAATTCAGGCATGAGAAACAGAAGAAGCAGAAGCAGAAGGAGAAGCAAAAAGAGAAGCAGAAGGAGAAGTAGAAAAAGCAGCAGAAGAAGCAGAAAAACAAGTAGGAGAAGCAGAAAGAGAAGTAGAAGCAGAAGAAGCAGCAGAAGAAGCATTAGAAGCATAAGAAGCAGAAGCAGGAGAAGCAGAACCAGAAGAAAAAGAAGAAGCATAAGAGCAGAAGCAGAGGGAGAAACAGAAGAAGGAGAAGGAGCAGCAGAAGGTGAAGCAGAAGGAGATGCAGAAGCAGAAAGAGAAGCAGAAATAGAAGGAGAAGAAGAAGGAGAAGTTGGAGAATCAGAAGAAGCAGAAGCAGAAAGAGAAGCAGAAGAAGGAGAAGGAGAAGCAGAAGGAGAAGGACAAGCAGGAGAAGCAGAAGAAGCAGAAGCGGGAGAAGCAGAAGAAGAAGAAGAAACAGAAGAAGGAGAAGGAGCAGAAGGAGAAGCAGAAGCAGAAAGAGAAGCAGAAGAAGCAGTAGCAGGAGAAGCAGAAGCAGAAGAAACAGGAGAAGCCAAAGAATCAGAAGGAGAACCTGAAGCAGAAGGACAAGCAGAAGCAGCAGAAGCTGGAAAAGCAGAAGCAGAAGAAACCGAACAAGCAGAAGAAGCAGAAGGAGAACGAGAAGCAGAAGAAGAAGGAGAAAGAGAAGGATTAGGAGTAGGAGGAGCAGAAGCAGAATAAGAAGCAGAAAGAGAAGCAGAAGGAGAAGCAGAAGGAGAAACAGAAGAAGCAGAAGCAGGAGAAGCAGAAGCAGAAGCAGAATGAGAAGCACAAGAAGGAGAAATTGAAGGAGAAGCAGAAGAAGAAGAAGCAGGAGAAGCAGAAACAGAAGAAACAGAAGGAGAAGAGCAGAAGCAGAAGGAGAAGCAGAAGGAGAAGCAGAAGAAGCAGAAGCTGAAGCAGAAGAAGAAGAAACAGAAAAAGCAGAAGAAGCAGAAGAAGAAGCAGCAGGAGAACCAGAAGAAGAAGAAGGAGAAGGAGAAAGAGAAGGATTAGGAGTAGGAGAAACAGAAGGATAAGCAGAAGCAGAAAGAGAAGGAGAAGGAGAAGCAGGAGAAGCAGAAGAAGCAGAAGCAGGATTAGCAGAAGCAGAATGAAAAGCAGAAGAAGGAGAAATTGAAACAGAAGAAGATGCAGAAGGAGAAGCAGAAGCAGAAGCAGAAGTAGAAGCAGAAGAAGGAGAAGCAGAAGGAGAAGCATAAAGAGAAACAGAAGGAGAAGCAGGAGAACAGAAGCAGGAGAAGCCGAAGCAGAAGAAACAGGAGAAGGACAAGAAGCAGAAGCAGAAGGAGAAGCAGAAACAGAAGGAGAAGCAGAAAGAGAAGGAGGGAAAGCAGAAGAAGCAGAAGCAGGAGAAGCAGAAGCATAAGAATGCGAAGACGCAGAAGCAGAACCTGAAGCAGAAGGAGAAGCAGGAGAAGCAGAAGAAGCAGAATCTGGAGAAGAAGGAGTACCAGAAGGAGAAGCAGAAGCAGAAAGATAAGCAAAAGCAGGAGAAGCAGAAAGAGAAGCAGAAGAAACAGAAGAAGCAGAAGCAGTAGCAGAAGAAGCTGAAGATGCAGAAGCAGATAGAGAAGCAGCAGGAATAGCAGAATAACGAGAAGGAGAAACAGAAGGAGAAGAAGAATGAGAAGCAGAAGGAGAAGCAGGAAAAACAGAAGAAGCAGAAACAGACGGAGAAGCAGAAGAAGGAGAAGCAGATACAGAAGAAGAAGCAGAAGGAAAAGCACAAGCAGAAGGAGATGCAGAAGGAGTAGCAGGAGAAGCAGAAGAAGCAGAAGCAGAAGGAGAAGAAGGAGAAGAAGCAGAATCAGAAGAAGCAGAAGGAGAAGTAGAAAGAGAAGCCGACGAAGAGAAGCAGAACGAGAAGCAGGAGAAGCAGAAGAAGCAGAGCGGGAGAAGCAGAAGAAGAAGAAACAGAAGAAATAGAAGGAGCAGAAGCAGAAGGAGAAGCAGAAGCAGAAGGAGAAGCAGAAAGAGAAGCAGGAGAAGCAGCAGAAGCAGGAGAAGCAGAAGCAGAAGAAACAGGAGAAGCCGAAGAAGCAGAAGCAGAATCTGAAGCAGAAGGAGAAACAGAAGAAGCACAATCTGAAGCAGAAGCAGAAGAAACAGAAATAGTAGAATAAGCAGAAGAAGAAGCAGCTGGAGAAGCAGAAGAAGAAGATGGAGAAGGCGAAAGAGGAAGATTAGGAGTAGGAGAAGCAAAAGGATAAGCAGAAGCAGAAAGAGACGCAGAAGGAGAAACAGCAAGAGAAGTAGGAGAAGCAGGAGAAGCAGAAGCAGGAGAAGCAGAAGAAACAGAAGACGCAGAAGCAGAATGAGAAGCAGAAGGAGAAATTGAAGCAGAAGCAGAAGCAGAAGGAGAAACAGAAGCAGAAGGAGAAGCAGAAGAAGGAGAAGGAAAAGGAGAAGCAGAAAGAGAAGCCGAACGAGAAGCAGGAGAAGCAGAAGCAGGAGAAGCAGAAACAGAAGAAACAGAAGGAGAAGCAGAAACATAAGGAAAAGCAGAAAGAGAAGCAGGAGAAGCAGAAGAAGCAGCAGCAGGAGAAGCAGAAGCCGAACCTGAAGCAGAAGGAGAAGCAGGAGAAGCAGAATCTGGAGAAGCAGAAGGAGAAGCAGAAGCAGAAAGAGAAGCAAAAGCAGAAGGAGAAGCAGAACTAGAAGCAGAAGAAACAGAAGAAGCAGAGGCAGTAGCAGAAGAAGCAGAAGATGCAGAAGCAGAAGGAGAAGCAGAAGGAAAAGCAGAAGAACGAGAAGGTGAAGGAGAAGGAGAAACAAAAGGAGAAGCAGAAAGAGAAGCAGAAGAAGGAGCAGGAGAAGGAAAAGCAGCAGGAAAAGCAGAAAGAGCAGCAGAAGGAGGAGCAGGAGATGCAAAAACAGGAGAAGCATAAGCAGAACAAACCGGAGAAGGACAAGGAGCAGAATCAGAAGGAGAAGCAGATACAGAAGGAGAAGCAGAAAGAGAAGGAGGGGAAGCAGAAGAAGCTGAAGCAGGAGAAGCAGAAGCATAAGAATCCGAAGAAGCAGAAGGAGAACCTGAAGTAGAAGGAGAAGCAGGAGAAGCAGAAGAAGCAGAATCTGGAGAAGCAGAAGGAGAAGCAGAAGGAGAAGCAGAAGCAGAAAGAGAATCAAAAGCAGAAGGAGAAGCAGAAGAAACAGAAGAAGTAGAAGCAGTAGCAGTGGAAACAGAAGTAGAAGGAGAAGCAGAAGGAAAAGCAGAATAACAAGAAGGTGAAGGGAAACAGAAGGAGAAGCAGTAGGAGAATAAGAAGGAGAAGCAGAAGAAGGAGAAGCAGAAGCAGAAGAAGATGCAGAAGGAGAAGCAGAAGAAGCAGAACGAGAAGCAGGAAAAGCAGAAGAAGCAGAAGCAAAAGGAGAAGCAAAAGAAGGAGAAGGAGAAGCAGAGGCAGAAGAAGAAGCATAAGGAGAAGCACAAGCAGGAGGAGATGCAGAAGGAGAAGCAGGAGAAGCAGAAGAAGCAGAAGATGAAGGAGAAGCAGAAGTAGGAGAAGGAGAAGGAGGAGAAGCAGAAGCAGAAGGAGAAGCAGAAGCGGAATGAGAAGCAGAAAGAGAAGCAGGAGAAGCACAAGAAGCAGAAGCAGGAGAAGCCGAAAGAGAAGAAGCAGAAGAAGCAGAATCAGAAGCAGAATTAGAAGCAGAAGCAGAAGGAGAAGCAGCAGAAGAAGTAGAACCAGAAATTCAGGCAGGAGAAACAGAAGAGGTAGAAGCAGAAGCAGAAGGAGAAGCAAAAAGAGAAGCAGTAGAAGAAGTAGAAGAAGCAGCAGAAGGAGAAGCAGCAGAAGAAGCAGAAAAACAAGCAGGAGAAGCAGAAGCAGAAAGAGAAGTAGAAGCAGAAGAAGCAGAAGCAGAAGAAGAAGCAGTAGAAGCACAAGAAGCAGAAGTAGGAGAAGCAGAAGCAGAAGATAAAGAAGAAGCATAAGAAGCAGAAGCAGAGGGAGAAGCAGAAACAGAAGGAGAAGCAGAAAGAGAAAGAGGGGAAGCAGAAGAAGCAGAAGCAGGAGAAGCAGAAGCATAAGAATCCGAAGAAGCAGAAGCAGAACCTGAAGCAGAAGGAGAAGCAGGAGAAGCAGAAGAAGCCGAATCTGGAGAAGCAGAATGAGAAGCTGAAGTAGAAGCAGAAGCAGAAGCAGAAAGAGAATCAAAAGCAGAAGGAGAAGCAGAAGAAACAGAAGAAACAGAAGCAGTAGCAGTTGCAGCAGAAGCAGAAGGAAAAGCAGAAGAACGAGAAGAAGGAGAAACAGAAGGAGAAGCAGAAGGAGAATCAGAAGGAGAAGCAGAAGAAGCAGAAGGAGAAGCAGAAGGAGAAACAGAAGCAGAAGAAACAGCAGAAAGAGAAGCAGAAGCAGAAGAAGATGCAGAAGGAGAAGCAGGAGAAGCAGAAGAAGCAGAAGCAGAAGGAGAAGTAGAAGAAGGAGAAGGAGAAGGAAGAGCCGCAGAAGCAATAGGAGAAGCAGAAAGAGAAGCAGAAGAAGAATGAGAAGCAGAAAGAGAAGCAGTAGAAGCAGAAGAAGCAGGAAAAGCAGAAGCAGAAGAAAGAGAAGAAGAAGAAGAAGAAGAAGAAGAAGAAGAAGAAGAAGAAGAAGAAGAAGAAGAAGAAGAAGAAGAAGAAGAAGAAGAAGAAGAAGAAGAAGAAGAAGAAGAAGAAGAAGAAGAAGCATAAGGAGAAGCATAAGGAGAAGTATAAGGAGAAGCAGTAGAAGCAGAAGAAGCAGAAGCAGGAGAAGCAGAAGCAGAAGAAAAAGAATAAGCAAAAGAAGCAGAAGCAGAAGCAGTGGGAGAAGCAGAAGAAGGAGAAGGAACAGCAGAAGGAGAAGCAGAAGCAGAAAGAGAAGCAGAAACAGAAGGAGAACAAGAAGGAGAAGCAGGAGAATCAGAAGAAGCAGAAAGAGAAGGAGAAGAAGGAGAAGCAGAAGTAGAATCAGAAGAAACGGAAGAAGAAGAAGCAGAAGAAACAGAAGCAAAAGAAACAGAAGAAGGAGAAGAGCAGAAACAGAAGCAGAAGGAAAAGCAGAAGCAGAAGGAGAAGCAGAAAGAGAAGCAGGAGAACCAGTAGAAGCAGGAGAAGAAGAAGCAGAAGAAACAGGAGAAGCCGAAGAAGCAGAAGCAGAATCTGAAGCAGAATGAGAAACAGAAGAAGCACAATCTGAAGCAGAAGCAGAAGAAACAGAAAGAGTAGAATAAGCAGAAGCAGAAGCACCAGGAGAAGCAGAAGAACAAGAAGGAGAAGGCGAAAGAGAAGGATTAGGAGTAGGAGAAGCAAAAGCATAAGCTGAAGCAGAAAGAGACGCAGAAGGAAAAGCAGCACGAGAAGTAGGAGAAGCAGGAGAAGCAGAAGCAAGAGAAGCAGAAGAAACAGAAGACGCAGAAGCAGAATGAGAAGCAGAAGGAGAAATTGAAGCAGAAGGAGAAGCAGAAGAAGGAGAAGGAGAAGTAGAAGCAGAAAGAGAAGCAGAACGAGAAGTAGGAGAAGCAGAAGCAGGAGAAGCAGAAACAGAAGAAACAGAAGAAGGAGAAGAAGCAGAAGGAGAAGCAGAAACAGAAGGAAAAGCAGAAAGAGAAGCAGAAGAAGCAGCATCAGGAGAAGCAGAAGCAGAAGAAGCCGAAGAAGCAGAAGCAGAACCTGAAGCAGAAGGAGAAGCAGAAGAAGCAGAATCTGGAGAAGCAGAAGGAGAAGCAGAAGCAGAAAGAGAAGCAAAAGCAGAAGGAGAAGCAGAACTAGAAGCAGAAGAAACAGAAGAAGCAGAGGAAGTAGCAGAAGAAGCAGAAGATGCAGAAGCAGAAGGAGAAGCAGAAGGAAAAGCAGAAGAACGAGAAGGAGAAGGAGAAGGAGAAACAGAATGAGAAGCAGAAAGAGAAGCAGAAGAAGGAGCAGGAGAAGGAAAAGCAGCAGGAGAAGCAGAAAGAGCAGCAGAAGGAGAAGCAGGAGATGCAGAAACAGAAGAAGCAGAAGCAGAAGAAACAGGAGAAGGACAAGAAGCAGAAGCAGAAGGAGAAGCAGAAACAGAAGGAGAAGCAGAAAGAGAAGGAGGGGAAGCAGAAGAAGCAGAAGCAGACGGAGAAGCAGAAGAAGGAGAAGGAGAAGCCAGAGCAGAAGAAGAAGCAGAAGGAAAAGCACAAGCAGAAGGAGAAGCAGGAAATGCAGAAGACACAGAAGCAGAAGGAGAAGAAGAAGGAGAAGAATCAGAATCAGAAGAAGCAGAAGCAGAAATAGAAAGAGAAGCCGACGAAGAGAAGCAGAACGAGAAGCAGGAGAAGCAGAAGAAGCACAAGCGGGAGACGCAGAAGAAGAAGAAACAGAAGAAAGAGATGGAGCAGAAGCAGGAGAAGCAGAAAGAGAAGCAGGAAAAGCAGAAGAAGCAGAAGCAGGAGAAGCAGAAGGAGAAAAAACAGGAGAAGGACAAGAAGCAGAAAGAGAAGCAGTAGAAGCAGAAGAGGCAGGAAAAGCAGAAGCAGAAGAAAGAGAAGAAGAAGAAGACGAAGAAGAAGAAGAAGCAGCAGCAGCATAAGGAGAAGCATAAGGAGAAGCATAAGGAGAAGTATAAGGAGAAGTAGTAGAAGCAGAAGAAGCAGAAGCAGGAGAAGCTGAAGCAGAAGAAAAAGAATAAACAAAAGAAGCAGAAGCAGAAGCAGTGAGAGAAGCAGAAGAAGGAGAAGGAGAAGGAGCAGCAGAAGGAGAAGCAGAAGCAGAAAGAGAAGCAGAAACAGAAGGAGAACAAGAAGGAGAAGCAGGAGAATCAGAAGAAGCAGAAAGAGAAGGAGAAGAAGGAGAAGCAGAAGTAGAATCAGAAGAAACGGAAGAAGAAGAAGCAGAAGAAACAGAAGCAAAAGAAACAGAAGAAGGAGAAGAGCAGAAACAGAAGCAGAAGGAAAAGCAGAAGCAGAAGGAGAAGCAGAAAGAGAAGCAGGAGAATCAGAAGAAGCAGGAGAAGCAGAAGCAGAAGAAACAGGAGAAGCCGAAGAAGCAGAAGCAGAATCTGAAGCAGAAGGAGAAACAGAAGAAGCACAATCTGAAGCAGAAGAAACAGAAAGAGTAGAATAAGCAGAAGCAGAAGCACCAGGAGAAGCAGAAGAACAAGAAGGAGAAGGCGAAAGAGAAGGATTAGGAGTAGGAGAAACAAAAGCATAAGCTGAAGCAGAAAGATACGCAGAAGGAAAAGCAGCACGAGAAGTAGGAGAAGCAGGAAAAGCAGAAGCAAGAGAAGCAGAAGAAACAGAAGACGCAGAAGCAGAATGAGAAGCAGAAGGAGAAATTGAAGCAGAAGGAGAAGCAGAAGAAGGAGAAGGAGAAGTAGAAGCAGAAAGAGAAGCAGAAGGAGAAGTAGGAGAAGCAGAAGCAGGAGAAGCACAAACAGAAGAAACAGAAGAAGGAGAAGAAGCAGAAGGAGAAGCAGAAACAGAAGGAAAAGCAGAAAGAGAAGCAGAAGAAGCAGCAGCAGGAGAAGCAGAAGCAGAAGAAGCCGAAGAAGCAGAACTAGAACCTGAAGCAGAAGGAGAAGCAGAAGAAGCAGAATCTGGAGAAGCAGAAGGAGAAGCAGAAGCAGAAAGAGAAGCAAAAGCAGAAGGAGAAGCAGAAGGAGAAGCAGAAGAAACAGAAGAAGCAGAGGCAGTAGCAGAAGAAGCAGAAGATGCAGAAGCAGAAGGAGAAGCAGAAGGAAAAGCAGAAGAACGAGAAGGAGAAGGAGAAGGAGAAACAGAATGAGAAGCAGAAAGAGAAGCAGAAGAAGGAGCAGGAGAAGGAAAAGCAGCAGGAGAAGCAGAAAGAGCAGCAGAAGGAGAAGCAGGAGAT
>NW_012291276.1:0-4901 GCF_000151885.1 Dipodomys ordii | reverse complement strand
GTGTCCCGCTATGTCCCCGCTTTGTCCCGCTTTGTCCTCGCTGTGTCCCCGCTGTGTCCCGCTGTGTCCCCCTGTGTCCTCGCTGTGTCCCCGCTGTGTCCCCCGCTGTGTCCCGCTGTGTCCCCTGCTGTGTCCCCACTGTGTCACCCGCTGTGTCCAGCTGTGTCCCGATGTGTCCCCCACTGTGTCCCGCTGTGTCCCCTGCTGTGTCCCGCTGTGTCCTCGCTGTTTCCGGCTGTGTCCTCCGCTGTCTCCCCCGCTGTGTCCCGCTGTGTCCCGCTGTGTCACCGCTGTCCACCGCTGTGTCCCACTGTGTCCCGCAGTGTCACCGCTGTGTCCCGCTGTGTCCCTACTGTTTCCCCTCTGTGTCCCGCTGCATTCCCGGTGTGTCCAGCTGTGTCCCGCTCTGTTTCCCCAACTGTGTCTCCCACTGTGTGGTCTGTATCCCCCGCTGTGTACCCCACTGTGTCCCGCTGTGTTCCCCGCTGTGTCCCACTGTGTCCTTGCTGTGTCCCCGGTGTGTCCCGCTGTGTCCCCGATGTGTCCTGCTGTGTCCCCACTGTGTTCCCGCTGTGTCCCGCTGTACCCCGCTGTGTCCCCGCTGTGTTCCCTCTCTGTCCCCGTTGTGTCCCTTGCTGTGTCCCGCTGTGTCCCCTGCTGTGTCCCCCACTGTGTTCCCCACTGTGTGGGCTTTCTCCTCTGCTGTGTCACCCGCTGTGTCCCACTGTGTCCCCGCTGAGTCCCGCTGTGTCCCCCGCTGTGTCCCGCTGTGTCCCTGCTGTGTATCCGATGTGTCCTGCTGTGTCCCCTCTGTGTTCCCGCTGTTTCCCCCCTGTGCACCGCTGTATCCCGCTGTGTCCTCGCTGTGTTCCCCGCTGTGTCCCCCCTGTGTCCCCGCTGTGTTACCACCGTGTCCCGCTTTGTCCTGCTGTGTTTCCCGCTGTGTCCGCGTTGTGTCCCATGGTTTGTCCCACTGTGTCCCCCGCTGTTTCGCGTTGTGTCCCCGCTGTGTCCTGCTGTGTCACGCTGTGTTCCCGCTGTGTTCCCCGCAGTGTCCCCGCTGTGTCCTCGCTGTGTCCCACTGTGTCCTCGCTGTGTCCCCCTCTGTGTCTCTCTGTGTCCACTGCTGTGTCCCCGCTGTGTCCCGCTGTGTCCTCGCTTGTCCCCTGCTGTGTCCCGCTGTGTCCCTGCTGTTTCCCCGCTTTGTCCCGCTGTGTCCCCGCTGTGTCCCCGCTGTGTCCCGCTGAGTCCCCCGCTGTGTCCTCCACTGTGTCCCCCACTGTGTGGGCTGTATCCCCCACTGTGTCCCCTGCTGTGTCCCCGCTGTGTCCCCCGCTTTGTCCCGCTGTGTCCCCGTTGTACGCTGGTGTGTCCCTCTGTCCTCTGCTGTGTACCCTGTTGTGTTCCACTGTTTCCCGCTGTGTCCCCCGCTGTGTCCCCCGCTGTGTCCCGCTCTGTCCCCCCATGTCTCCCACTGTGTCCCGCAGAGTCCCCCAATGAGTACCCCGCTGTGTCCCCGCTGTGACCTGCTTTGTCCCCGCTGTGTCCGGCTGTGTCCCCCGCTGTGTCCCCTGCTGTTTCCCCGCTGTGTTCTGCTGTGTCCCAGCTGTGTCCCGCTGTGTCCCCCGCTATGTCCCGTTTTGTCCCTGCTGTGTCCCCATGTGTCCCGCTGTGTCCCAGTTGTGCCCCGCTGTGTATTGTTGTGTCCCCTGCTTTGTCCTCCGCTGTGCCCCGCTGTGTCCAGCTGTGTCCCCGGCTGTGTCCCCCGCTGTGTCCCCGCTGTGTCCGGCTGTGTCCCCCGCTGTGTCCCCGCTATGTCTCACTGTGTCCCCCTGTGTCCGCCACTATGTCCCGCTGTGTCCCGCTGCGTGCCCTGCTGTGTCCCACAGTGTCCCTCGCTGTGTCCCGCTGTGTCTACTGCTGTATCCCGCTGTGTCCCGCTGTGTCCTGCTGTGTCACCCGCTGTGTCCCTCTGTGTCCCCGCTGTGTCCCACTGTGTCCCGCTATGTCCCCGCTTTGTCCCGCTTTGTCCTCGCTGTGTCCCCGCTGTGTCCCGCTGTGTCCCCCTGTGTCCTCGCTTTGTCCCCTCTGTGTCCCCAGCTGTGTCCCTATGTGTCCCCCGCTGTGTCCCCGCTATGTCTCGCTGTGTCCCGCTGTGTCCCCCGGTACGTCCCGCTGTGTTCCGCTGTGTCCCCTCTGCGTCCACAGCTGTGTCCCCGCTATGTCCCGCTTTGTCCCCCGCTGTGTCCTGCTATGTCCCCGTTGACCCCCGGTGTGTGCCCTCGGTAACCCGCTGTGTCCCCCGCTGTGTCTCGCTGTGTCCCGCTGTGTCCCCTCTGTTTCCCCCCTGTGTCCTGTTGTGTCCCTGCTGTGTCCCGCTGTGTCCCGCTATGTCCCCGCTGTGTCCCATCTGTGTCCCCGCTGTAGGTCCGCTCTATTCCCTCTGTGTCCCCCGCTGTGTCCCCGCTGTCCCCCGCTGTGTACCACTATGTCCCAATGTGTTCCCGCTGTGTCCCCCGCTGTGTCCCCGTTGTGTCCCCGTTGTGTCCCGCTGTGTCACTGCTGTGTCCCCGCTGTGTCCCGCTGAGGCCCTGCTGTGTCCCGCTGTGTCCAGCTGTTTCCCCCGCTGTGTCCCCCGCTGTGTCTCTGCTGTGTCCCCACTGTGTCCCGCTGTGTTCCCCACTGTGACCCGTTATGTCCTGCTGTGTCCCCCGGTGTGTCCCGCTGTGTCCTGCTGTGTCCCGCTGTGTCCCACTGTGTCCCGCTGTGTCCTCGATGTGTACTCACAGTGTCCCGCTGTGTACCCCGTTTTGTCCAGCTCTGTCTCCGCTGTTTCCCGCTCTGTCCCGCTGTGTCCTCGCTGTGTCCCCGCTGTGTTCCCCGCGGTGTCCCGGTGTGTCCCCGCTGTGTCCCATGCTATGTCCCCCGCTGAGTCCCAGATTGTCCCCTGCTGTGTCCCGCTGTGTCCCTGCTGTGTCCCGCTGTGTCCCCCGCTGTGTCCCGCTGTGTCCTTGCTGTGTCCCCCGCTGTGTCCCGTTGTGTCCCCAGCTGTGTTCCTCGCTGTGTCCCACTGTGTCCCTGCTGTATCCATGCTGTGTCCCACTGGGTCCCACTGTGTCCTCCCTGTGTTCCCCGCTGTGTTCCACTCTGTCCCCCGCTGTGTCCCGCTGTGTCTACTGCTGTGTCCCCGCTGTGTCCCGCTGTGTCCTTGCTGTGTCCAGCGCTGTGTCCCGCTGTTTCCCCCCTGTGTCCCCCGCTGTGTCCCACTGTGTCCCTCTGTGTCCCCTGCTGTATCTCCAGCTCTGTCCCACTGCGTCCCCCGCTGTGTCCTGCTGTGTACCGCTCTGTCCCCCGCTGTGTCCCTGCTGTGGCCCGCTGAGTCCCGCTGTTTACTGCTGTGTCCCCCGCTGAGTCCCGCTGTGTCCCCGCTGTGTCCCAATGTGTCCTCGCTGTGTCCCCCGCTGTGTCCCGCTGTGTCCCCCCTGTGTCCCCCGCTGTGTCCTGCTGTGTCCCTCTGTGTCCTCTGCTGTGTCCCCTTCTCTGTCTCACTGTGTCCCCCGATGTGTCCCCCTATGTCCCGCTGTATCCGGCTGTGTCCCCGCTGTGTCCCTCGCTGTGTCCCCACTGTGTCCCACTGTGTCCCCGCTGTGTCCCCCGTTGTGTCCCTCTGTGTCCGCACTGTGTCCCGCTGTGTCCCCGCTGTGTCCCCCTATGTCCCGCTGTGTCCGGCTGTGTCCCTGCTGTGTCCCGCTGTGTCCCCCTCTGTGAACCGCTGTGTCCAGCTGTGTCTCTTGCTGTGTCCCGCTGTGTCCTGCTGTGTCCCGCTGTGTTCCGCTCTGTGTCCCGCTGTATCCCCCGCTGTGTCCTCCGCTGTGTCCCCCGCTGTGTCCCGCTGTGACCAGCTGTGTCACCGCTGTGTCCCGCTGTGTCCCGCTGTGTCCTCGCTGTGTCCCCCGCTGTCTCCTGCTTTGTCCCACGCTGTGTCACGCTGTGTCCCGCTGTGTCCTCGCTGTGTCCCCTGCTGTGTATCGCTGTGTCCCCGCTGTGTCCCAAACTGTGTCCCGCTGTGTACCCCGCTGTGTCCTGCTATGTTCCCGCAGTATCCCCGATGTGTCCCGCTGTGTCCCGATGTATCCTCGCTGTGTCCCCCGCTGTGTCCCGTTGTGTCCTCAGCTGTGTACCCGGCTGTGTCCCACTGTGTCCCCGCTGTATCGACGCTGTGTCCCGCTGGGTCCCGCTGTGTCCTCCCTGTGTTCCCTGCTGTGTTCCGCTGTGTCCCCAGCTGTGTCCCGCTGTGTCTACTGCTGTGTCCCCGCTGTGTCCCGCTGTGTCCTCGCTGTGTCCCCCGCTGTGTTCCGCTATGTCCTCACTGTG
Organism: Dipodomys ordii; assembly: GCF_000151885.1. NCBI lineage: Eukaryota > Metazoa > Chordata > Mammalia > Rodentia > Heteromyidae > Dipodomys > Dipodomys ordii. The sequence goes on along the minus strand of NW_012291276.1, from coordinate 527 downwards.
TCCCCCGCTGTGTCCCGTTGTGTCCCTAGCTGTGTACCCCGCTGTGTCCCACTGTGTCCCCGCTGTATCGACGCTGTGTCCCGCTGGGTCCCGCTGAGTCCTCGCTGTGTTCCCCGTTGGGTCCCGCTGTGTTCCCGGCTGTGTCCCCCGCTGTGTCCCGCTGTGTCCCCCGCTGTGTCCTCGCTGTGTCCCCCGCTGTGTCCCGCTGTCTCACACCTCTGTCCCCCGCTGTGTCCCGCTGTGTCCCACTGTGTCCCCTGCTGTATCCCCTTCTCTGTCCCACTGTGTCCCCCGCTGTGTCCCTGCTGTGTCCCCGCTGTGTCCCACTGTGTCCCCCTGTGTCCCCCGCTGAGTCCCGCTCTGTTCCCGTTGTGTCCTGCTGTGTTCTCGCTGTGTCCCGCTTTGTACCCACTGTGTCCCCTGCTGTGTCCCGCTGTGTCCCCCGCTGTGCCCCACTGTGTCCCCCGCTTTGCCCCAACTGTGTCCCCTGCTGTGTCCCTGCTGTGTCCCGCTGTGTCCGCAGTGTC
>NW_012291275.1:0-4717 GCF_000151885.1 Dipodomys ordii | reverse complement strand
CTGTGTCTCGCTGTGTCCCCCCTGTGTCCCCCGCTGTGTCCTGCTGTGTCCCTCTGTGTCCTCTGCTGTGTCCCCTTCTCTGTCACACTGTGTCCCCCGATGTGTCCCCCTATGTCCCGCTGTATCCGGCTGTGTCCCCGCTGTGTCCCTCGCTGTGTCCCCGCTGTGTCCCACTGTGTCCCCGCTGTGTCCCCCGTTGTGTCCCTCTGTGTCCGCACTGTGTCCCGCTGTGTCCCCGCTGTGTCCCCCTATGTCCCGCTGTGTCCGGCTGTGTCCCTGCTGTGTCCCGCTGTGTCCCCCTCTGTGAACCGCTGTGTCCAGCTGTGTCTCTTGCTGTGTCCCGCTGTGTCCTGCTGTGTCCCGCTGTGTTCCGCTCTGTGTCCCGCTGTATCCCCCGCTGTGTCCTCCGCTGTGTCCCCCGCTGTGTCCCGCTGTGACCAGCTGTGTCACCGCTGTGTCCCGCTGTGTCCCGCTGTGTCCTCGCTGTGTCCCCCGCTGTCTCCTGCTTTGTCCCACGCTGTGTCACGCTGTGTCCCGCTGTGTCCTCGCTGTGTCCCCTGCTGTGTATCGCTGTGTCCCCGCTGTGTCCCAAACTGTGTCCCGCTGTGTACCCCGCTGTGTCCTGCTATGTTCCCGCAGTATCCCCGATGTGTCCCGCTGTGTCCCGATGTATCCTCGCTGTGTCCCCCGCTGTGTCCCGTTGTGTCCTCAGCTGTGTACCCGGCTGTGTCCCACTGTGTCCCCGCTGTATCGACGCTGTGTCCCGCTGGGTCCCGCTGTGTCCTCCCTGTGTTCCCCGCTGTGTTCCGCTGTGTCCCCAGCTGTGTCCCGCTGTGTCTACTGCTGTGTCCCCGCTGTGTCCCGCTGTGTCCTCGCTGTGTCCCCCGCTGTGTTCCGCTATGTCCTCACTGTGTCCCCCGCTGTGTCCCGTTGTGTCCCCAGCTGTGTACCCCGCTGTGTCCCGCTGTGTCCCCGCTGTATCGACGCTGTGTCCCGCTGGGTCCCGCTGAGTCCTCGCTGTGTTCCCCGTTGGGTCCCGCTGTGTTCCCGGCTGTGTCCCCCGCTGTGTCCCGCTGTGTCCCCCGCTGTGTCCTCGCTGTGTCCCCCGCTGTGTCCCGCTGTCTCACACCTCTGTCCCCCGCTGTGTCCCGCTGTGTCCCTCTGTGTCCCCTGCTGTATCCCCTTCTCTGTCCCACTGTGTCCCCCGCTGTGTCCCTGCTGTGTCCCCGCTGTGTCCCACTGTGTCCCGCTGTGTCCCCCGCTGAGTCCCGCTGTGTTCCCACTGTGTCCTGCTGTGTTCTCGCTGTGTCCCCCGCTGTGTCCCGCTTTGTACCCACTGTGTCCCCTGCTGTGTCCCGCTGTGTCCCCCGCTGTGCCCCACTGTGTCCCCCGCTGTGCCCCACTGTGTCCCCTGCTGTGTCCCTGCTGTGTCCCGCTGTGTTCCGCAGTGTCCCGTTGTGTCCATCGCTGTGTCTCCCGCAGTGTCCCGCAATGTCCTCGCTGTGTCCCCGGCTGTGTCCCTTTGTGTCCCTAGCTGTGTACCCCGCTGTGTCCCGCTGTGTCCCCGCTGTTTCGACGCTGTGTCCCGCTGGGTCCCGCGGTGTCCTCACTGTGTTCCCCGATGTGTCCCCGCTGTGTCGCGCTGTGTACTGCTGTGTCCCCTGCTGAGTCCCGCTGTGTCCCCGCTGTATCCCAATATGTCCTCGCTGTGTTCCCCGCTGTGTCCCGCTGTGTCCCCCGCTTTGTCCCCCGCTGTGTCCTCGCTGTGTCCCCCGCTGTGTCCCGCTGTGTCCTCGCTGGGTCCCTCGCAGTGTCCCGCTGTGTCTCCCGCTCTGTCCCGCTGTGTCCCGCTGTGTCCCGCTTGGTCCCTGCTGTGTCCCGCTGTTTCCTGCTGTGTACCCCGCTGTGTCCAGCTGTGTCCTCACTGTGTCCCTCTGTGTCCCGCTGTGTTCTCACTTTGTCCCCGCTGTGTCCCCCTGTGTACCGTGCTCTCTCCAGCTGTATCCCCTCTGTGTCCCGCTGTGTCCCGCTGTGTCCTCCGCTGTGTCCCACGCTGTGTCCCGCTGTGTCCCGCTGTATCCTCCGCTGTGTCCTGCTGTGTCCCCGCTGTGTCTACCTCTGTGTCCTCGCTGTGTCCCGCTGTGGCCCCGTTTTGTCCCCTCTTTGTCTCCCGCTGTGTCCGCTGTGGTGCTCTGCTGTGTCCTCGCTCTGTCCCCCGCTGGGTCCCGCTTGGTCCCCCGCTGGGTCCCGCTGTATCCCCGCTGTGTCAGGCTGTGTCCCCGTTGTCCCCATGTGTATCCCCGATATCCCCCGCTGTGTCCCGCTGTGACTCTGATGTTTCCCAGCTGTGTCCCGCTGTGTCCCGCTGTGTCCCCCGCTTTGTCCCCCGCTGTGTCCTTGCTGTGTCCCCCGCTGTGTCCCGCTGTGTCCTCGCTGGGTCCCTCGCAGTGTCCCGCTGTGTCTCCCGCTCTGTCCCGCTGTGTCCCGCTGTGTCCCGCTCGGTCCCTGCTGTGTCCCGCTGTTTCCTGCTGTGTACCCCGCTGTGTCCAGCTGTGTCCTCGCTGTGTCCCTCTGTGTCCCGCTGTGTTCTCACTTTGTCCCCGCTGTGTCCCCCTGTGTACCGTGCTCTCTCCAGCTGTATCCCCGCTGTGTCCCGCTGTGTCCCGCTGTGTCCTCCGCTGTGTCCCACGCTGTGTCCCGCTGTGTCCCGCTGTATCCTCCGCTGTGTCCCGCTGTGTCCCCGCTGTGTCTACCTCTGTGTCCTCGCTGTGTCCCGCTGTGGCCCCGTTTTGTCCCCTCTTTGTCTCCCGCTGTGTCCGCTGTGGTGCTCTGCTGTGTCCTCGCTCTGTCCCCCGCTGGGTCCCGCTTGGTCCCCCGCTGGGTCCCGCTGTATCCCCGCTGTGTCAGGCTGTGTCCCCGTTGTCCCCATGTGTATCCCCGATATCCCCCGCTGTGTCCCGCTGTGACTCTGATGTTTCCCAGCTGTGTCCCGCTGTGTCCCGCTGTGTCACCCGCAGTGTCCCCCGCTGTGTCCAGCTGTGTGCCCCACTGTGTCCCCGCTATGTCTCGCTGTGTCCCACTGTGTCCCTCACTATGTCCCGCTGTGTCCCCTCTTTGTCCACCGCTGTGTCCCCGCTATGTCCCGCTTTGTCCCTTCTGTGTCCTGCTATGTCCCCTTGTCCCCCGGTGTGTCCCCTCTGTTTCCCACTGTGTCTCCCTCTGTGTCCCGCTGTGTCCTCGGCTGTGTCTCGCAGTGTCCCCCGCTGTGTCCCACGCTGCGTCTCCCGCTGTGTCCATTTGTATCCCTGCTGTGTCCCGCTGTGTCCCGCTGTGTCAACCTCTGTGTCCACGCTGTGTCCAGCTATGTCCCCGCTGTGTCCCCGCTGTACCTGCTGCATTCCCTGTTTCCACCGCTGTGTCCTCGGCTGTGTCTCGCAGTGTCCCCCGCTGTGTCCCACGCTGCGTCTCCCGCTGTGTCCTGCTTTGTCCCTGCTGTGTCCCGCTGTGTCCCCACTGTGTTCCCGCTGTGTCCCCGCTGTGTCCCCGTTGTGTCCCCTGTTGTGTCCCGCTGTGTCCCACTGTGTCACACGCTGTATCCCCCTGTGTTCCCGCTGTGTCCAACTGTGTCCTGCTATGTCCCCGCTGTGTCCCGCTGTGTCCCCATGTGTCCCCTCTGTGTCCATCGTTGTGTCCCGCTGTGTCCCTGCTGTGTCCCCCTGTGTCACCCGCTGTGTCCCTCGCTGTGTCCCGCTGTGTCCCCCTCTGTGTCCCTCGCTGTGTCCTGCTGTGTCCCCCGCTGTGTCCCGCTCTGTCCCGCTGTGTCCAGCTGTGTCCTTGCTGTGTCCACGCTGTGTCCCGCTGTGTCCCGCAGTGTCCCCCGCTGAGTCCCGTTGTGTTACCGCTGTGTCCCGCTGTGTCCTCACTATGTCCCCCACTGTATCCCGCTTTGTCCTCGCTGTGTCCCCCGCTGTGTCCCACTGAGTCCCCTGCTGTGTCCCGCTGTGTCCCCCTCTGTGCCCTCTGTGTCCCGCTGTGTCCAGCTGTTTCCCCGCTGTGTCCCGCTGTGTCCCTTCTCTGTCCACCGCTGTCCACTGCTGTGTCCCCCGCTGTGTCCCGATGTGTCCCCCGCTTTGTCCCCCTGAGTCCCTGCAGTTTCCCCGCTGTGTCCCGCTGTGTCCCACTGTGTCCAGTGGTGTCCTGCTTTGTCCCACGATGTGTCCCCCGGTGAGTCGCTGCTGTGTCCCTGTTTTGTCCCGCTACGTCCTCCATGTGTCCCCCGCTGTGTCCCGCTGTGTAACCCACTGTGTTCCGCTGTGTCCACTACTGTGTCCCCGCTGTGTCACACTGTGTCCCGCTGTGTCCCGCTGTGTCCTTGCTGCGTCCCCCGCTGTGTTCCGCTGTGTCCTTGCTGTGTTCCCTGCTGTGTCCTGCTGTGTCCCCCGCTGTGTCCCGTAGTGTCCCGCTGTGTCCCGCTGTGTCATCGCTGTGTTCTGCTGTGTCCCCGCCTTGTCCAAGCTGTGTCCTGCTGTGTCACGCTGTTTCCTGCTGTGTCCCCAGCTTTGTCCCGCTGTGTCCCCGCAGTGTCCCCGCTGTGTCTTGCTGTGTCCCACTGTGTCCCGTGGTGTCCCGCTTTGTCCCCGCTATGTCCCCTGCTGAGTCCCCTCTGTGTCCCCGCTGTGTCCCACTGTGTCCGCGCTGTGTCCCCCGCTGTCTCCCG
>NW_012291274.1:0-3556 GCF_000151885.1 Dipodomys ordii | reverse complement strand
TGTCCTTGCTGTGTCCTCAATGTGTCCCCTGCTGTGTCCCGTTGTGTCCCCAGCTGTGTACCCCGCTGTGTCCCACTGTGTCCTCGCTGTATCGACGCTGTGTCCCGCTGTGTCCCGCTGTGTCCTCGCTGTGTTCCCCGCTGTGTCCCGCTGTGTCCCCCGCTGTTTCCCCGCTGTGTCCCTCTATGTACCCCGCTGTGTATAGCTTTGTCTCTGATGTGTCTCGCTGTGTCTCACGCTCGGCCCCCGCTGTGTCCCGCCGTGTCCCCCACTCTGTCCCGCTGTGTCCCGCTGTGTCCCCGCAGGGTCACCGCTGTTTCGCGCTGTGTCCCGCTGTGTCAGTGGTGTCCCGCTTTGTCCCCTGCTGTGTCCCCAGCTGAGTCCCCGCTGTGTCCCCGCTGTGTCCCTCTGTGTCCTCGCTGTGTCCCCCGCTGTCTCCCGCTCTGTCCCCCGCTGTGTCTCACGCTTTATTCCGTCTGTGTCCCACTCTGTCCTGCTGTGTCCCGCTGTGTCCACCACTGTGTCCCTTTGTGTCCCCAGCTGTGTAACCCGCTGTGTAACGCTGTGAATCCCGCTGTATCAAGGCTGTGTCCCGCTGGGTCCCGGTGTGTCCTTGCTCTGTTATTCGTGGTGTCCCCCTCTGTCCCCCACTGTGTCCCCTGGTCTGTCCTACTGTGTCCCCCGCTGTGTCCCGTTTTGTCCCGCTGTGTCCCCCACTGTGTCCCTGCTGTGTCCCAGCTGTGTCACGCTGTGTCCTGCTGTGTCCCGTTGTGTCCCGCTGTAACCCTGCTGAGTCCCCCTGTGTCCCCGCTGTGTCCTGTTGTGTCGTCGCTCTGTCCTCCGCTGTGTCCCGCTGTGTCCTCTGCTGTGTCCCGCTGTGTCACTCTGTGTCCCGCTGTATCCCGCTCTGACCCCGCTGAGTCCCCGCTGTGTCCCCTGCTGTCTCCCACTCTGTCCCCCGCTGTGTCTCACGCTTTGTCCCCGCTGTGTCCCACTGTGTCCCGCTGTGTCCCGCTGTGCCCACACTGTGTCCTGTTGTGTCCACAGCTGTGTACCACGCTGTGTAACGCTGTGTCCCCGCTGTATCTACGCTGTTCCTCGCTTTGTCCCGCTGTGTCCCGCGCTGTGTCCCCCGCTGTGTCCCACTGTGTCCTCACTGTGTCCCCCTCTGTGTCCCGCTGTGTCCCCCGCTATGTCCCGCTGTGTCCAGCTGTGTCGCGCTCTGTCCCCGCTTTGTGCCCGCTGTGTCCCGCTGTGTACTCCGTTGTGTCCAGCTGTGTCACCGCTGTGTCCCGCTGTGTCCTCTCTTTGTCTCCACTGTCCCCCGCTGTGTCCCCCGCTGTGTCCCGCTGTGTCCCGCTGTGTCCCCCGCTATGTCCCGCTGTGTCGACGCAGTGTTCCCTCTGTGTCCTGCTGTGTCACACTGTGTCCCATGGTGTCCCGCTTTTTCCCCCGCTGTTTCCCCCGCTGAGTCCCCTTTGTGTCCCCACTGTGTCCCGCTGTGTCCCGCTGTGTCCTAGCTGTGTCCCCCGCTGTGTCCCGCTGTGTCCCGCTGTGTCCTCGCTGTGTCCCCCGATGTCTCCCGCTCTGTCCCCCGCTGAGTCTCACGCTTTATCCCTTCTGTGTCCCACTCTGTCCCGCTGTGTCCCGCTGTGCCCACACTGTGTCCCGTTGTGTCCACACTGTGTATCCCGCTGTGACCCCGCTGAGTCCCGCTGTGTCCCGCTGTGTCCCCCGCTGTCTCCCACTCTGTCCCCGCTGTGTCTCACGCTTTGTCCCCACTGTGTCCCACTGTGACCCGCTGTGTCCCGCTGTGCCCACACTGTGTCCGGTTGTATCCACAGCTGTGTACCACGCTGTGTCCCGCTGTGTCCTCACTGGGTCCCCCGCTGGGTCCCGCTGGGTCCCCCGCTGTGTCCCACTGTGTCCCGCTGTGTCCCGCTCTGTCCCTGCTGTGTCCCGCTGTGTCCCCCTGTGTGTGTGCTGTGTCCCGCTATGTACTCCGTGGTGTCCAGCTGTTTCACCGCTGTGTCCCCTGCTTTGTCCCGCTTTGTCCCGCTGTGTCCTCGCTGCGTCCCCCGCTGTGTCCCGCTGTGTCCCCCGCTGTGTCGCGCTGTGTCCCGCTGTGTCCCGCTCTGTCCCTGCTGTGTCCTCGCTGTGTCCCCCGCTGTCTCGAGCTCTGTCCCTTGCTGTCTCTCACGATTTGTCCTTGCTTTGTCCCACTGTGTCCCGCTGTGTCCCGCTGTGCCCCCACTGTGTCCCCTTGTGTCCACAGATGTGTACCACACTGTGTAATGCTGTATCCCCGCTGTATTGACGCTGTGTCGCGCTGGGTCACGCTGTGTCCTCGCTGTGTTCCCCGCTGTGTCCCGCAGTGTCCCCCGCTGTGTCCCCCGCTGTGTCCTCGCTGTGTCCCCCGCTGTGTCCCGCTGTGTCCTCGCTGTGTCCCCCGCTGTGTCCTGCTGTGTCCCCCGCTGTGTCCCGCTGTGTTCTCGCTGTGTCCCGCTCTGTCTCCCCCTTGTCCCCGCTGTGTCCCGCTGTGTCCCATGGTGTCCCGCTTTGTCCCCTGCTGTGTCCCCCGCTGAGTTCCCGCTGTGTCCCCGCCTTGTCCCGCTCTGTCCTCACTGTGTCCCCCGCTGTGTCCCGCTGTGTCCCCTGCTGTGTCCCGCTGTGTCTACTGCTTTGTTCCTGCTGTGTCCCTCTGTGTCCCGCTGTGTCCCCCTGTGTCCTCACTGTGTCCCACGCTGTGTTCCGCTGAGTCCTTACTGTGTCCCCCGATGTGCCCCGTTGTGTCCCCAGCTGTGTACCCCGCTGTGGCCCACTGTGTCCCCGCTGTATCGACGCTGTGTCCCGCTGTGTCCCACTGTGTCCTCGCTGTGTCCCCTGCTGTCTCCCGCTCTGTCCCCCGCTGTGTCTCACGCTTTGTCCCAGCTGTGTCCCACTGTGTTCCGCTGTTTCCCGCTTTGCCCCCACTGTGTCCCGTTGTGACCACCGCTGTGTACCACGCTGTGTAACGCTGTGTCCCCGCTCTATCGACGCTGTGTCCCGCTGGGTCCCGCTGTGTCCTCGCTGTGTTTCCCGCTGTGTCCCGCAGTGTCCCCCGCTGTGTCCTCGCTGTGTCCCCCGCTGTGTCCCGCTGTGTCCTCGCTGGGTCCCCCGCTGTGTCCTGCTTTGTCCCCTGCTGTGTCCCGCTTGGTCCCACTGTGTCCCGCTCTGTCCCTGCTGTGTCCCGCTGTGTCCTGCTGTGTCCTCGCTGTGTCCCCCGCTGTCTCCCGCTCTGTCCCCCGCTGTGTCTCACGATTTGTCCTCGCTGTGTCCCACTGTGTCCCGCTCTGTCCCGCTGTGCCCCCACTGTGTCCCCTTGTGTCCACAGATTTGTACCACACTGTGTAAAGCTGTATCCCCGCTGTATCGACGCTGGGTCCCGCTGGGTCCCGCTGTGTCCTCGCTGTGTTCCCTGCTGTGTCCCCCTGTGTCCCCCGGTGTGTCCCCCACTGTTTTCCTGTCTTTGTCAAACCGCTGTGTCCCGCTGTGTCCTCGCTGGGCCCCCCGCTGT
>NW_012291273.1:0-6063 GCF_000151885.1 Dipodomys ordii | reverse complement strand
TGTGTACCCCACTCTGTCCCACTGTGTCCCCCGCTGTGTCTCTGCTGTGTCACCGCTGTTTCCCGCTTTGTCTGCTGTGCACTGCTGTGTCCCCCGCTGTGTCCCGCTGTGTCATGCTGTGTCACGCTGTTTCCCCGCTGCATCCCCGCTGTGTCCCTCTGTGTACCCCGCTGTGTCCAACTTTGTCCCTGCTGTGTCTCGCTGTGTCCCACGCTCTGTCCCCCTCTGTTTCGCACTCTGTCCCCCTCTGTGTCCCGTTGTGTCCCCAGCTGTGTCCCACTATGTCCCCGCAGGGTCACTGCTGTTTCCCGCTGTGTCCCGCTGTGTTCCGTGGTGTCCCTCTTTGTCTCCCGCTGTGTCCCCCGCTGAGTCCCCGCTGTGTCCCGCTGTGTCCTTGCTGTGTCCCCCGCTGTCTCCCTCTGTGTCTCACGCTTTGTCCTCGCTGTGTCCCACTGTGTCCCGCTGTGTCCCGCTGTGCCTCCACTGTATTTCGTTGTGTCCACAGCTGTGTACCACGCTGTGTAACGCTGTGTGCCCGCTGTATCTACGCTGTGTCCCACTGGGTCCCGCTGGGTCCTCGCTGTGTCCCCCGCTGTGTCCCGCTGTGTCCCCCGCTGTGTCCCGCTGTGTCCCCCGCTGAGTCCCCGCTGTGTCACCGCTGTGTCCCGCTGTTTCCTCGCTGTGTCCCCTGCTGTCTCCCTCTCTGTCCCCTGCTGTGTCTCACGCTTTGTCCCCGCTGTCTCCCACTGTGTCTCGCTGTGTCCGGCTATGCCCCCACTGTGTCCCGTTTTGTAAACAGATGTGTACTATGCTGTGTAACGCTGTGTCCCCGCTGTATCGACGCTGTGTCCCGCTGTGTCCCGCTGTGTCCTCGCTGTGTTCCCCGCTGTCTCCCGCTCTGTCCCTCGCTGTGTCTCACGCTTTGTCCCCGCTGTGTCCCACTGTGTCCCGCTGTGTCCGGCTGTGCCCCCACTGTGTCCCGTAGTGTCCAGAGCTGAGTACCACGCTGTGTAACGCTGTGTGCCCGCTGTATCGACGCTGTGACCCGCTGGGTCCCGCTGTGTCCTCGCTGTGTTCCCCGCTGTGTCCCGCTGTGTCCCCCGCTGTGTCCTTGCTGTGTCCCCCTCTGTGTCCTGCTGTGTCCTCGCTGTGTCCCCCGCTGGGTCCCGGTGGGTCCTGCTGTGTCCTCGCTGTGTCCACCGCTGTGTCCCGTTGTGTCCCCAGCTGTGTCCCCCGCTATGTCCCGATGTGTCTACTGCTGTGTCCATGCTATGCCTTGCTGTGTCGTGCTGTGTCCCCCGCTGTGTCCGCTGCTTTGTCATGCTGTTTTCCCCGCTGTGTCACCAATGTGTCCCACTGTGTCCCCCGCTGTGTCCCTATGTGTCCCACACTTTGTCTCCCTGTGTCGCCGCAGTTTCCCCACTGTGCCCCGCTGTTTCCCACTGTGTTCCGTGGTGTCCCTCTTTGTCTCCCGCTGTGTCCCGCTGTGTCCGACTGTGTCCCGCTCTGTCCCCGCTGTGTCCTGCTGTGTCCCGCTGTGTCCCCGCTGTGTGCCCGCTGTGTCCGCTGTGTACCCCGCTGTGTCCAGCTGTGTCCTTTTGTGTCACGCTGTTTCCCTGCTGTGTCCCTGCTGTGTCCCTCTGTGTACCCCGCTGTGTCCAGCTTTGTCCCCGCTGTGTCTCGCTGTGTCCCACGCTCTGTCCCACACTGTGTCCCGCAGTGTCCCCCGTTGTGTCCCGCTGTGTCCCCCGCTGTGTCCCCACTGTGTGCCCCCTGTGTCCCACTGTGTACCCCGCTGTGTCCAGCTGTGTTCCCGCTGTGTCCCGCTGTGACCCGCTGTGTTCCCAGCTGTGTCCCGCTGTGTACCCCTTTGTGTCCCACTTTGTGTCCCGCTGTGTTCCCCTGCTGTGTCCTGCTGTGTCCCCCGCTGTGTCCCTGCTGTGTCCCCGCTGTGTCCTGCTGTATACTGCTGTGTCCCCCGCTGAGTCCCGCTGTGTCCACGCTGTGTCCCGCTGTGTTCCCCATGTGTCCCCCGCTGTGTCCCACTGTGTCCCACTGTGTCCCCCACTGTTTCCCCTGCTGTGTCCAGCTGTGTCCCCCGCTGTGTCCCGCTGTGTCCACTGCTGTGTCCCCGCTGTGTCCCGCTTTTTCCCCGGCTGTGTCCCGCTGTGTCCTCACTGTGTCCGCCGCTGTATCCCGCTCTGTCCTCGCTGTGTCCCCAGCTGTGTCCCGTTGTGTCACCCGCTTTGTCCCGCTGTGTCCCACTGTGTCCCCGCTGTGTCCCGCTGTGTCCCCGGTGTGCCCGCTGTGTCCCACTGTGTACCCCCCTGTGTCCAGCTATGTCACCGCTGTGTCCCGCTGTGGCCCATATCTGTCTCCGCTGTCCCCCGCTGTGTCCCCCGCTGTGTGCCACTGTGTCCCGCTATGTCCCCCGCTTTGTCCTGCTGTGTCCCCGCAGTGTCCCGCTGGGTCCCGCTGTGTCCTCCCTGTGTCCCCCGCTGTGTACCGCTGTGTCCGCCATTGTGTCCCGCTGTGTCTACTGCTTTGTCCCCACTGTGTCCCGCTGTGTCCCGCTGTGTCCTCGCTGTGTCCCACGCTGTGTTCCGCTGTGGCCTCGCTTTTTTCCCCGCTGTGTCCCGCTGTGTACGCCTCTGTGCCCCCGCTGTGTCTCGCTGTGTCCGCCGCTGTGTCCATGCTCTTTCCCCTCTGTGTCCCGCTGTGTCCCGCTGTGTACTGCTGTGTGCCCCGCTGAGTCCCGCTGTGTCCCAATGTGTCCTCGCTCTGTCCCCCACTGTATACCTCTGTGTCCTTCCTGTGTCCCACGCTGTGTCCCGCTGTGTCCCCGCTGTGTCCCCCGCTATGTCCCGCTTTGTCCCCCGCTATGTCCTGCTCTGTCCTTGCTGTGTCCCCCACTGTGTGCCGCTGTGTCCTCGCTGTTTCCCCGCTGTGTCCCTGCTGTTTCCCTCTGTGTACCCCGCTGTGTCCAGCTTTGTACCCGCTGTGTCTCGCTTTGTCCCACGCTCTGTCCCACACTGTGTCCCGCAGTGTCCCCCGCTGTGTCCCACTGTGTCCCCCGCTGTGTCCCGCTGTGTCCCCCGCTGAGTCCCCGTTGTGTCACTGCTGTGTCCCGCTGTGTCCTCGCTGTGTCCCCTGCTTTCTCCCTCTCTGTCCCCCGCTGTGTCTCACGCTTTGTCCGTGCTGTGTCCCACTGTGTCCCGCTGTGTCCGGCTGTGCCCCCACTGTGTCCCGTTGTGTCCAAAGCTGTGTACCACACTGTGTAACGCTGTGTCCCCGCTGTATCGACGCTGTGTCCCGCTGTGTCCTCGCTGTGTTCCCCACTGTGTCCAGCTGTGTCTCCCGCAGTGTCCCCGCTGTGTCCCGCTGTGTAACACTGTGTCCCGTGGCGTCCCATTTTGTCCCACGCTGTGTCCCCAGCTGCGTCCACTCTGTGTCGCCGCTGTGTCCCCTCTCTGTCCTCTGCTGTCCCCCGCTGTGTCCCCCGCTGTGTCCCCCACTGTGACCCGCTGTGTCCTGCTGTGTCACCCGCTGTGTCCCCACTGTGTGCCCCCTGTGTCCCACTGTGTACCCCGCTGTGTCCAGCTGTGTTCCCGCTGTGTCCCGCTGTGACCCGCTGTGTTCCCAGCTGTGTCCCGCTGTGTACCCCTCTGTGTCCCCGTCTGTGTCCCGCTGTGTTCCCCGCTGTGTCCCCCGCTGTGTCCCCCGCTGTGTCCCTGCTGTGTCCCCGCTGTGTCCTGCTGTATACTGCTGTGTCCCCCGCTGAGTCCCGCTGTGTCCCAGCTGTGTCCCGTTGTGTTCCCCATGTGTCCCCCGCTGTGTCCCACTGTGTCCCACTGTGTCCCCCACTGTTTCCCCCGCTGTGTCCGGCTGTGTCCCCCGCTGTGTCCCGCTGTGTCCACTGCTGTGTCCCCGCCGTGTCCCGCTTTTTCCCCGGCTGTGTCCCGCTGTGTCCTCACTGTGTCCTCCGCTGTATCCCGCTGTGTCCTCGCTGTGTCCCCGTTGTGTCCCGCTGTGTCCCCCGCTTTGTCCCGCTGTGTCCCACTGTGTCCCCAATGTGTCCCGCTGTGTCCCGCTGTGTCCCCGGTGTGCCTGCTGTGTCCCGCTGTGTACCCCGCTGTGTCCAGCTATGTCACCGCTGTGTCCCGCTGTGGCCCATCTCTGTCTCCGCTGTACCCCGCTGTGTCCCCTGCTGTGTGCCACTGTGTCCCGCTATGTCCCCCGCTTTGTCCTGCTGTGTCCCCGCAGTGTCCCCGCTGTGTCCTGCTGTGTCACACTGTGTCCCGTGGTGTCCCACTTTGTCCCCCGCTGTTTCCCCCGCTGTGTCCTCCGCTGAGTCCCCTCTGTATCGACGCTGTGTCCCGCTGTGTCCCGCTGTGTCCTCGCTGTGTTCCCCGCTGTGTCCTGCTGCGTCACCTGCTGTGTCCCCCGCTGTGTCCTCGCTGTGTCCCCCGCTGCCTCCCGCTGTGTCCTTGCTGGGTCCCCCGCTGTGTCCCGCTGTGTCCCGCTGTGTCCCTGCTGTGACCCTCTCTGTCCCCGCTGTATTGACGCTGTGTCCCGGTGTGTCCCGCTGTGTCCGCGCTGTGTTTCCGGCTGTGTCCCGCTGTGTACCCCTCTGTGTCCCCTGCTGTGTCCCGCTGTGTCCCCTCTCTGTCCCCTGCTGTCCCCCGCTGTGTCTCACTGTGTCGCCCGCTTTGTCCCGCTGTGCCCCTGCAGTGTCCCCGCTGTGTCCCACTGTGTCACACTGTGTCCCGTGTTGTCCCGTTTTGTCCCCCGCTGTGACCTCTCAGTGTTTCCCGCTGTGTCCCGCTGTGTCCTCGCTGTGTTCCCCGCTGTGTCCCGCTGTGTCCCCCGTTGTGTCCACCGCTGTGTCCCACTGTGTCATCGTTGGGTCCCCCGCTGTGTCCCGCTGTGTCCCCCGCTGTGTCCCGCTGTGTCCGACTGTGTCCCCGCTGTGTCTCGCTGTGTCCCACGCTCTGTCCCACACTGTGTCCCGAAGTGTCCCCCACTGTGTCCCGCAGTGTCCCCCGCTGTGTCCCACTGTGTCCCCCGCTGAGTCCCCGCTGTGTCACCGCTGTGTCCCGCTGTTTCCTCGCTGTGTCCCCTGCTGTTTCCCTCTCTGTCCCTCGCTGTGTCTCACGCTTTGTCCCCGCTGTGTCCCACTGTGTCCCGCTGTGTCCCGCTGTGCCCCCACTGTGTCCCGTTGTGTCCACAGTGTGTACCACGCTGTGGAACGCTGCCTCCCCGCTGTATCGACGCTTTGTCCCGTTGTGTCCCGCTGTGTCCTCGCTGTGTTCCCCACTGTGTCCCGCTGTGTCCCCCGCTGTGTCCCCCGCTGTGTCCTCGCTGTGTCCCCTGTTGTGTCCCGCTGTGTCCTCACTTTGTAGCCCAATGTGTCCCGCTGTGTCCACCACTGTCCCCCGCTGTGTCCCGCTGTGTCCCCCGCTTTATCTTGTTGTGTCCCGCAGTGTCCCCGCTGTGTCCCGCTGTGTAACACTGTGTCCCATGGTGTCCCACGCTGTGTTCCCAGCTGTGTCCCCTCTGTGTCGCCGCTGTGTCCCCTCTCTGTCCTCTGCTGTCCCCCGCTGTGTCCCCCGTTGTGTCCCCCGCTGTGACCCGCTGTGTCCCGCTGTGTCCCCCGCTGTGTCCCCATTGTGTGCCCCCTGTGTCCCACTGTGTACCCCGCTGTGTCCAGCTGTGTTCCCTCTGTGTCCCGCTGTGACCCGCTGTGTTCCCAGCTGTGTCCCGCTGAGTCCCCTCTGTATCGCCGCTGTGTCCCGCTGTGTCCTCGCTGTGTCCCCCCTGTCTGCCGCTTTGTCCCCGCTGTGTCCCTAGCTGTGTCCCGCTGTGTCCCACTGTGTACCCCGCTGTGTCCCACTATGTTCCCGCAGTGTCCCCGCTGTGTACCGCTGTGTCCCGCTGGGTACACTCTGTGTCCCCCGCAGTGTCTCATTGTGTCCCCAGCTATGAACCCTGCTGTGTCCCGCTGTGTCCCCGCTGAAACGACACTGGGTCCCGCTGGGTCCCGCTATGTCCTCCATGTGTTCC
>NW_012291272.1:0-2709 GCF_000151885.1 Dipodomys ordii | reverse complement strand
ACTGCGGGAACATAGCAGGACACAGCGGGGTAAACAGCGGGACACAGCTTGGGACACAGCGGGGACATAGCAGGACACAGCGGGGGACACAGCGAGGACACAGTGGGACACAGCGTGGGACAAAGTGGGAGACAGCGGGGCACACAGCGAGGACACAGCAGGACACCGAGGGGACTCAGCGGGGGACACAGCGGGGACACAGCAGGGACACAGCGGGGGACACAGTAGGACAGAGCGTGGGACACAGCGGGGGACAGAGGGGGACACCACGAATAACAGAGCAAGGACACAGCGGGACCCAGCGGGACACAGCCTCGATACAACGGGATTCACAGCGTTACACAGCGGGTTACACAGCTGGGGACACAAAGGGACACAGTGGTGGACACAGCGGGACACAGCGGGACAGAGTGGGACACAGACGGGATAAAGTGTGAGACACAGCGGGGGACAGAGCAAGAGACAGCGGGGGACACAGCGAGGACACAGCGGGACACAGCGGGGACACAGCGGGGACACAGCGGGGACTCAGCTGGGGACACAGTGGGGGACAAAGCGGGACACCACGGAACACAGCGGGACACAGCAGGACACCGAGGGTACTCAGCGGGGGACACAGCTGGGGACAAAGCTGGACACCATGGGACACAGTGTGTCACAGCGGGACACAGCGGCGACACTGCGGGGACACAGCGGGACAAAGCGGGGGACACAGCCTGACACAACGGAGTACACAGCGGGACACAGTGGGCACAAAGCGGGGACACAGCGTGACACAGCAGGACAAAGCAGGGACAGAGCGGGACACAGAGGGGCCACAGCGGGGACACACCGGGACACTGAGGGTCACAGCAGGGACACAGCGGGACAAAGCGGGACACATCAGGACACAGCGGGGGACACAGCGGGACACAGCAGGGGACACAGTGAGGACACAGCGGGACACAGCGGGAGACACAGCGAGGACACAGCGGGACACAGCGGGGGAAAAAGTGGGACACAGCGGGGACACAGCAGTGGACACAGCGGGAGACAGCGGGGGACACAGCGGGACACAGTGGGGGACACAGCGGGGGCCACAGCGGGACACAGTGGGACACAACTGGGGACACAGCGGTACACAGCGGTGGACACAGCGGGACACAGCGGTGGACACAGCGGGACCCAGCAGGACACAGCGTCGATACAGCGGGGACAGAGTGGGCCACAGCGGGGTACACAGCTGGGGACACAACGGGGCACATCGGGGGACACAGCAAGTACTCAGCGGAACACAGCGTGGGACACAGTGAGTACCCAGGGGGACACAGCGGGACACAGCAGGAACACAGCAGTAGACACAGCGGGACACAGCAGGGGACACAGCGGGACACAGCGGGGGAAACAGGGTGGACAGAGCGGGACACAGCGGGGACACATCGGGGACTCAGCGGGGGACACAGCGGGGGACAAAGCGGGACACAGCGGGACTCAGCGGGGGACAGCGTTGATACAGCGGGGACACAGCGGGACACAGCGGGGTACACAGCTGGGGACACAACGGAACACAGCGGGGGACACATCGAGGACACAGCAGGACAGAGCGGGGACACAGCGGGGACACTGTGGGAACATAGCAGGACACAGCTGGGTACACAGCGGGACACAGCGGGACACAGCTTGGGACACAGCGGGGACATAGCGGGACACAGCATGGGACACAGCGAGGACACAGTGGGACACAGCGTGGGACAAAGTGGGAGACAGCGGGGCACACAGCAAGGACACAGCAGGACACCGAGGGGACTCAGCGGGGGACACAGCTGGGGACAAAGCAGGACACCATGGGACACAGTGTGACACAGCGGGACACAGCGGGAACACTGCGGGGACACAGCGGGACAAAGCGGGGGACACAGCCTGACACAACGAAGTACACAGCGGGACACAGCGGGCACAAAGCGGGGACACAGCGGGACACAGCAGGACACAGCAGGGACAGAGCAGGACACAGCGGGACACAGCGGGGGACCCAGCGAGGACACGGCGGGACACAGCGGGAGACACAGCGAGGACACAGCGGGGACTCAGCGGGATCACAGCGGGATACAGCGGGACACAGACTGACACAGCGGGACACAGCAGAGGACACAGCGGGACACAGCTGAGGACAGAGCGATGACACAGCAGGACACAGCGGGGACACAGGGGGACTCAGCAGGCTTACAGCGGGACACAACGGGACACAGCAGGACACAGCGTGACACAGCGGGGACACAGCAGGGGCACAGCGAGGGACACAGCGGGACACAATGGGACACAGCGGGGGACACAGTAGGACAGAGCGGGGGACACAGCGGGGGACAGAGGTGGACACCACGAATAATAGAGCAAGGACACAGCGGGACCCAGCGTGACACAGCCTCGATACAGCGGGACACAGCGGGGGACACAGAGGGGGAGACAGCAGGACACAGCGGGGGACACAGCGAGGACACATTGGGACACAGCGGGGACACAGCGGGACTCAGCAGGCGACACAGCAGTACACAGCGGGACAATGCGGGACACAGCAGGGGACACAGAGGGGTACACAGCGGGACACAGCGGGGAACACAGCGAGGACACAGCGGGACACAGCGTCGATACAGCGAGTACACAGCATTACACAGAGTGTTACACAGCTGTGGACACCACGGGACACAGTGGGGACACAGCGGACACAGCGGG
>NW_012291271.1:0-6910 GCF_000151885.1 Dipodomys ordii | reverse complement strand
AAGCGGGGACACCACGGGACACAGCGGGAAACAGCGGTGACCCTGCGGGGACACAGCGGGACACAGCGGTGGACACAGCAAGGACACAGCGGGACACAGCAGGGGACACAGCGAGGACACAGCGGGGGACACAGCAGGGGACTCTGCGAGACACAGCGGGGAACACAGCGAGGACACAGCGGGACCCAGCGGGACAAAGCGTCGATACAGCGGGGACACAGCGTTACACAGCGGGGTACACAGCTGTGGACACAACGGGACACAGTGGGGGCACAGCGGGACACAGCAGAACACAGTGGGACACAGCGGGGACACAGCGGGAACTCAACGGGGGACACAGCGGGGGACAAAGCGGGACACCACGGGACACAGCGGGACACAGCGGGGACAAGGGGGAGACAGAGCAGGACACAGCGAGGACACAGCGGGACACAGCGGGGACACAGCAGGACACAGCGGGGGACACAGTGAGGACACAGCGGTACACAGCGGGGGACACAGCGAGGACAAAGCGGGGGACACAGCGGGGGGCACTGCGGGACACAGCAGAGAACACAGCGAGGACACAGCGAGACCCAGCGAGAAACAGCGTCGATACAGCGGGGATACAGCGTTACACAGTGTGGTACACATCTGTGGACACAAGGGGACACAGTGGGGGCACAGCGGGACACAGCGGGACACAGTGGGACAAAGCAAGGACAAACCGTGAGACACAGCGAGGGCCAGAGCGGGAGACAGAGGGGGACACAGCGAGGACACAGCAGGGCACAGCGGGACACAGCAGGGACAGAGCGGGACACAGCGGGACACAGCGGGACACAGCGGGGGACACAGCGGGGAACGCAGCGAGGACACAGCGGGACAAAGCGGAACAAAGCAGGGGACACAGGGGTGAAACCACTGGACACAACGGAGTACATAGCGGGACACAGCACGCACACAGGGGGGGACACAGCAGGACAAAACGGGACACAGCGGGGGACACAGTAGGACAGAGCAGGGGACACAGTGGGGGACAGAGAGGGACAACACGAATAACAGAGCAAGGACAGAGAGGGACCCAGCGGGACACAGCCTCGATACTGTGGGATTCACAGAGTTACACAGCAGGTTACACAGCTGGGGACACAAAGGGACACAGTGGTGGACACAGCGGGACACAACGGGACAGAGTAGGACACAAATGGGATAAAGCGTGAGACACAGCGGGGGACAGAGCGGGAGACAGCGGGGGACACAGCGAGGACACAGCCGGACACAGCGGGGACACAGCGGAGACACAGCGGGGACTCAGCTGGGGACACAGCGGGAAACAAAGCGGGACACCACGGAACACAGCGGGACACAGCGCGAAACAGCGGTGACCATGCGGGGACACAGCGGGACACAGCGGGGGACACAGCGGGAAACAGCGGGACAGAGTGGGGGACACAGCGGGACACAGCGGGGGACACAGCGAGGACACAGTGGGACACAGCGTGGGACAAAGTGGGAGAAAGCGGGGCACACAGCGAGGACACAGCAGGACACCGAGGGTACTCAGCGGGGGACACAGCGGGGGACAAAGCGGGACACAGCGGGACACAGCAGGTCACAGCGTCGATACAGCGGGGACACAGCGGGACACAGCGGGGTACACAGCTGGGGACACAACGGAACACAGCGGGGGACACATCGAGGACACAGCAGGACACAGCGGGGACACAGCGGGGACACTGCGGGAACATAGCAGGACACAGCTGGGTACACAGCGGGACACAGCGGGACACAGCTTGGGACACAGCGGGGACATAGCGGGACACAGCGGGGGACACAGCGAGGACACAGTGGGACACAGCGTGGGACAAAGTGGGAGACAGCGGGGCACACAGCGAGGACACAGCAGGACACCGAGGGGACTCAGCGGGGGACACAGCTGGGGACAAAGCAGGACACCATGGGACACAGTGTGACACAGCGGGACACAGCGGCGACACTGCGGGGACACAGCGGGACAAAGCGGGGGGACACAGCCTGACACAACGAAGTACACAGCGGGACACAGCGGGCACAAAGCGGGGACACAGCGGGACACAGCAGGACACAGCAGGGACAGAGCAGGACACAGCGGGACACAGCGGGGGACCCAGCGAGGACACGGCGGGACACAGCGGGGGAATCAGCGAGGACACAGCGGGGACTCAGCGGGGTCACAGCGGGAAACAGCGGGACACAGACTGACACAGCGGTACACAGCAGAGGACACAGCGGGACACAGCGGAGGACAGAGCGATGACACAGCAGGACACAGCTGGGACACAAGGGGACTCAGCAGGGTTACAGCGGGACACAACAGGACACAGCAGGACACAGCGTGACAGCGGGGACACAGCAGGGGCACAGCGGGGGACACAGCGGGACACAACGGGACACAGCAGGGGACACAGTGGGACACAGCGGGGGACACAGCGGGGGACAGAGGGGGACACCACGAATAACAGAGCAAGGACCCAGCGGGACCCAGCGGGACACAGCCTCGATACAGCGGGATTCACAGCGTTACACAGCTTGGGGACACAAAGGGACACAGTGGTGGACACAGCGGGACACAGCGGGACAGAGTGGGACACAGACGGGATAAATCGTGAGACACAGCGGGGGACAGAGAGGGAGACAGCGGGGGACACCGCGAGGACACAGCGGGACACAGCGGGGACACAGCGGGGACTCAGCTGGGGACACAGCGGGGGACAAAGCGGGACACCACGGAACACAGCGGGACACAGCGCGAAACAGCGGTGACCCTTCGGGACACAGCGGGACACAGCGGGTGACACAGCAGAACACAGTGGGGGACACAGCGAGGACACAGTGGGAGACAGCAAGACACAGCATCGAAACAGCGGGGACACAGCGGTACACAGCGGGGTACACAGCTGGGGACACAACGGGACACAGCGGGGGACACAGCGAGGACACAGTGGGACACAGCAGGACACAGCAGGCATACTGCGGGAACATAGCGGGACACAGCGGGGTACACAGCGGGACACAGCGGGACACAGATTGGGACACAGCGGGGATACAGCGGGACACAGCGGGGGACACAGCTAGGATACAGCGGGACACAGCGGGACACAATGGGGACACAAATGGGACTCAGTGGGGGAAACAGCGGGGGAAAAAGCGGGACACCATGGGACACAGTGTGACACAGCAGGACACAGAGGGAACACTGGGTCGACACAGCGGGACAAAACGGGGGACACAGCGGGACACAGCGGGACACAGCGGGGGACACAGCGGGGGACAGTGGAGACAAAGAGAGGACACAGTGGGACACAGTGGTGACACAGCTGGACACAACGGAGTACACAGCGGGACACAGCGGGCACAAAGCGGGGACAGAGCGGGACACAGGGGGACACAGTCGGACCTATAGCGGGGGACACAGCGGGACACAGAGGGGGACACAGTGAGGACACAGTGAGACACAGCGGGGACACAGCGAGGACACAGCGGTGACACAGCTGGACACAACGAAGTACACAGCGGGACACAGCGGGCACACAGCGGGGACACAGCGGGACACAGCGGGGAACACAGGAAGGACACAGCAGGACACAGCGTCGATACAGCGGGGACACAGCGCGACACAGCGGGCTACACACCTGTGGACACAACGGGACACAGTGGGGGACACAGCGAGGACACACCAGGACACAGCGGGGACACTGTAAGGACACAGCTGGACAAAGCGGGGGACACAGCGGGACACAACGGGACACAGTGGGGACACTGCGGGGACACAGCGGGACAAAGCGGGGGACACAGCGGGACACAGCGGGACACAGCGGGGGACACAGCGGGGGACAGCACAGACAGAGAGGGGACACAGCGAGAAGCAGCGTTGACACAGCCTGACACAAAGGAGTACACAGCGAGGACACAGAAGGGACATAGCGGGACACAATGGGACACAGCGGGACACAGCGGGGGACACAGCGGGACACAGCTGGACACAACGGAGTACACAGCGGGACACAGCGGGCACAAAGCGGGGGACACAGCAGGACACAGCGGGACACAGCGGGTGACACAGTGGGGGACACAGCGGGACACAGCGGGGAACACAGCGAGGACACAGCGGGACAAAGAGAGACAAAGCGGGGGACACAGGGTGGACACAGCGGGACTCAGTGGGGGACACAGCAGTACACAGCGGGACACAGCGGGGGACACAGAGGGGTACAGAGCGGTACACAGCGAGGACACAGCGGGACACAGCGGGACACAGCGTTGATACAGCGGGGACACAGCGGGACACAACGGGGTACACAGCTGGGGACACAACGGCACACAGGGGGGGACACAGCGAGGAAACAGCGAAACACAAGGGGGGACACAGCAAGGACACAGCGGGACACAGCGGGGGACACAGCGAGGAAACAGCGGGACACAACGGGACACAGTGGGGGCACAGCGGGACACAGCGTCACACAGTGGGAAACATCGGGGACAAAGCGTGAGACACATCGGGGGACAGAGCGGGACACAGCGGGGGACACAGCGAGGACACAGCGGGACACAGCGGGGGAAACAGCGGGACACAGCGGTTGACACAGGGGGAGAGAGCGGGGGACACAGCGGGACACAGCGGTGGAAACACCGGGACACAGCGGTGGACCCAGCGAGGACCCAGCGGGACCCAGCGGGACACAGTGTCGATACAGCTGGGATACAGCCTTACACAGCGTGGTACACATCTGTGGAAACAACGGGACAAAGTGGGGGCACAGCGAGGACAAATCGTGAGACGAAGCAGGGGACAGAGCGGGAGACAGCGGGGGAAACAGCGAGGACACAGCAGGACACAGCGGGACACAGCAGGGAACACGGCGATGACACAGCGGGACCCAGCGGGACCCAGCGTCGATACAGCGGGGATACAGCGTTACACAGTGTGGAACAAACCTGTGGACACAAGGGGACACAGTGGGGGCACAGCGGGACACAGCGGGACACAGTGGGACACAGCGAGGACAAATCGTGAGACGAAGCGGGGGACAGAGCGGGAGACAGCGGGGGACACAGCGAGGACACAGCAGGACACAGCGGGACACAGCAGGGACAGAGCGGGACACAGCGGGACACAGCGGGACACAGCGGGACACAGCGGGGGACACAGCGGGACACAGCGGAGGACCCAGCGAGGACATAGCGGGACACGGTTGGGGATACAGCGAGGAAACAGCGGGGGACACAACGGGGGACACTGCGGGACACAGCGGGGAACACAGCGAGGACACAGCGGGACCCAGCTGGACACAGCGTCGATACAGCGGGGATACAGCGTTACACAGCGTGGTTCACATCTGTGGACACAACGGGACACAGTGGGGGCAGAGCGGGACACAGTGGGACACAGCGAGGACAAATCGTGAGACGTAGCGGGGGACAGAACGGGAGACAGCGGAGGACACAGTGAGGACACAGCAGGACACAGCGGGACACAACAGGGACAGAGCGGGACACAGCGGGGGACACAGTGGGACACAGCGGGGGACCCATCGAGGACACAGCGGGACACAGCGGGGAACACAGCGAGGACACAGCGGGGGACACAGCGGGGGACACTGCGGGACACAGCGGGACACAGCGTCGATACAGCGGGGACACAGCGTTACACAGCGTGGTACACAGCTGTGGACACAACGGGACACAGTGGGGTCACAGCGGGACACAGCGGAACACAGTGGGACACATTGGGGAGAAAGCGTGAGACACAGCGTGGGACAGAGCGGGAGACAGAGGGGGACACAGCGAGGACACAACGGGACACAGCGGGGGAAACAGCGGGACACAGCGGTAGACAAAGGGGGACAGAGCGGGGGACACAGCGGGACACAGCGGTGGACAGAGCGGTACACAGCGGTGGACACAGCGAGGACACAGCGGGACCCAGCGGGACACAGCGTCCATACAGCGGGGACAGAGTGGGCCACAGCGGGACACAGCAGGAACAAAGCAGTAGACACAGCAGGCCACAGCAGGGGACACAGCGGGACACAGCCGGGGCCACAGGGAGGACAGAGCGGGACACAGCGGGGACACAGCGGGGACTCAGCCGGGGACACAGCGGGGGAAAAAGCGGGACACCGCGGGACACAGCGGAACACAGCGGGGACAAGGAGGAGACAGAGCAGGACACAGCGAGGACACAGCGGGACAAAGCAGGGTACACAGCAGGGGAAATAGCGGGACACAGCGGGACACAGCGGGGGACACAGCGGGACACAGCGGGGGACACAGCGAGGACACAGTGGGGGACACACCGGGGGACACAGCGGAACACAGCAGGGAACACAGCGAGGACACAGCGGGACCCAGTATGACACAGCGTCGATACAGCAGGGATACATCGTTACACAGTGTGGTACACATCTGTGGACACAAGGGGACACAGTGTGGGCACAGCTGGACACAGCAGGACACAGTGGGACAAAGCAAGGACAAATCGTGAGACACAGCGAGGGACAGAGCTCGAGACAGCGGGGGACACAGCTAGAACACAGCAGGGCACAGCGGGACACAGCAGGTACAGAGCGGGACACAGCGGGACACAGCGGGACACAGCGGGGGACACAGCGGGACCCAGCGGGGAACCCAGCGAGGACACAGCAGGACAAAGCGGGGGACACAGCGGTGACAAAGCTGGACACAACCGAGTACATAGCAGGACCCAGCGGGTCACAGCGTCGATACAGCAGGGACACAGCATTACACAGTATGGTACACAGCTGTGGACACAACGGGACACAGTGGGGGCACAGCGGGACACAGCGGAACACAGTGGGGCACAGCAGGGCAAAGCGTGAGACACAGTGGATGACAGAGAGTGAGACAGCGGGAGACACAGCGAGGACAC
>NW_012291270.1:0-7046 GCF_000151885.1 Dipodomys ordii | reverse complement strand
TCCCCCGCTGAGTCCCCGCTGTGTCACCGCTGTGTCCCGCTGTTTCGTCGCTGTGTCCCCTGCTGTCTCCGTCTCTGTCCCCCGCTGTGTCTCACGCTTTGTCCCTGCTGTCTCCCACTGTGTCCCACTGAGTCCGGCTGTGCCCCCACTGTGTCTCGTTGTGTCCACAGCTATGTACCACGCCTTGTATCGCTGTGTCCCCGCTGTATCGACTCTGTGTCCCGCTGTGTCCCGCTGTGTCCTCGATCTGTTCCCCGCTGGGTCCCGCTGGGTCCCCCGCTGTGTCCCCCGCTGTGTCCTCGCTGTGTACCCTGCTGTGTCCCGCTGTGTCCTCACTGGGTCCACCACTGTGTCCCGCTGTGTCCCCCGCTGTGTCGCGCTGTGTCCGGCTGTGTCCCGCTCTGTCCCCGCTGTGTCCCTCTGTGTCCCCGCTGTGTGCCTGCTGTGTCCCGCTGTGTCTCCCGCTTTGTCCCACTGTGTCCCACTGTGTCCCCGCTGTGTCCCGCTGTGTCCCGCTGTGTCCCCGCTGTGTGCCCGCTGTGTCCCGCTGTGTACCCCGCTGTGTCCAGCTGTGTCACCGCTGTGTCTCGCTGTGGCCACTCTCTGTCTCCACTGTCCCCCGCTGTGTGCCCCGCTGTGGCCCGCTGTGTCCCGCTGTGTCCCCCGCTTTGTCCTGCTGTGTCCCGCAGTGTCGCCGCTGTGTCCCGCTGTGTAACACTGTGTCCCATGGTGTCCCACTTTGTCCCACAATGTGTCCCCTGCTGAGTACCTCTGTGTCGCCGCTGTGTCCCACTGTGTCCTCGCTGTGGCCCCCGCTGTGTCCCGCTGTGTCCTCCCTGTGTCCCCCGCTGTGTCCCGCTGTGTCCTCACTGTGTTCCCCGCTGTGTCCAGCTGTTTCCCCCACTGTGTCCCCCACTGTGTCCTTGCTGTGTCCCCCGCTGTGTCCCGCTGTGTCCCGCTGTGTCCTCGCTATGTCCCCCTCTGTGTCCCGCTGTGTCCCCCGCCGTGTCCCGCTGTGTCCCGCTGTGTCCCACTGCGTCCCCCCTGTGTCCTGCTTTGTCCCCCACTGTGTCCCGCAGTGACCACGTTGTGTCCCGCTGTGTCCCACTGTGTCCCGTGGTGTCCCGCTTTGTCCCCCGCTGTGTCCCCGGCTGAGTCTCGCTGTGTCCCCACTGTGTCCTCTCTGTGTCCCCCGCTGTGTCCTGCTCTGTTCCCCACTCTGTCTCCCATTTTGTCCCTGCTGTGCCCCGCTGTGTCCCGCTGTGTCCCGCTGTGTCCCCCACTGTGTCCCGTTGTGTCAACAGCTGTGTACCCCGCTATGTCCCGCTGTGTCTCTGCTGTATCGATGCTGTGTCCCGCTGGGTCCTGCTGTGTCTCTCTCTGTGTTCCCCACTGTGTCCTGCTGTGTCCCCCGCTGTGTCCCTCGCTGTGTCCACCGCTGTGTCCCGCTGTGTCCCGCTGTGTCCCCCGCTGTGTCCTTGCTGTGTTCCCGCTGGGTCCCTCTCTGTCCCGCAGTGTCCCCTGCTGAGTCCCGTTGTGTCACCGCTGTGTCCCGCTGTGTCCCCGCTCTATCGACGTTGTGTCCCGCTGTGTCCTCTCCTTGTTCCCCGCTGTGTCCCGCTGTGTCCCCCGCTGTGTCTCTCACTGTGTCCCGCTGTGTCCCCGGCTGCGTCCGGCTGTGTCCCGCTGTGTCCCCCGCTGTGTCCTTGCTGTGTCCCCGCTGTGACCCGGTGTGTCCCGCAGTGTCCCCAGCTGTGTCCCGCTTGTCACTGCTGTGTCCCGCTTTGTCCTCACTGTGTCCCCCGCTGTGTCCCGCTTTGTCCCTGCTGTGTACCCCGCTGTGTCCCTCTGTGTCCCCCGCTGTGTCCCGCTGTGTCCCCTGCTGTGTCCCCACTGTGTCACGCTGTGTTTCGCTGTGTCCGGGTGTGTCCTTGCTCTGTCTCCCTCAGTGTCCAGCTGTGTCCTCCCTGTGTCCCCCGCTGTGTCCCGCTGTGTCCCCCGCTGTGCCCCGCAGTGTCCCGCTGTGTCCTCGCTGTGTCCCACTGTGTCCCCGCTGTTTCCTCGCTGGGTCCTGCTGTGTCCCGCTGGGTCCCGCTAGGTCCCCTGCATTGTCCCGCTGTGTCCCCGCAGTGTCCCCGCTGTGTCCTGCTGTGTCCCACTGTGTCCTGTGGTGTCCCGCTTTGTCCCCCGCTATGTCCCCAGCTGAGTCCCCTCTGTGTCGCCGCTGTGTCCCGCTGTGTCCCCCGCTGTGTCCCGCTGTGTCCCCTGCTGTGTCCTGCTGTGTCCCGCTGTGTCCTGCTGGGTCCCGCTGTGTCCCCGCTGTGTCCCCGCTGTGTCCCGCTGTGTCCCCCGCTGTGTCCCGCTGTGTCCCCGCAGGTTCACCGCTGTTTCACGCTGTGTCCCGCTGTGTTCCGTGGTGTCCCGCTTTGTCCCCCGCTGTGGCCCCGCCTGAGCCACCTTTGTGTCCCCGCTGTGTCCCGCTGTGTCCTCGCTGTGTCCGCCTCTGTCTCCAGCTCTGTCCTCCGCTGTGTCTCACGCTTTGTCCCCGCTGGGTCCCGCTGTGTCCCGCTCTGTTCCCCACTGTGTCCCCCGCTGAGTCCTCTATGTGTCGCCACTGTGTCCCGCTGTGTCCTCGCTGTGTCCCCTGCTATCTCCCGCTTTTTCCCACGCTGTGTCCCGCTGTGTCCCGCTGTGTCCTCGTTGTGTCACCGGCTGTGTCCTGCTGTGTTCCCGTTGTGTCCCAAGCTGTGTCCCGCTGTGTCCCGCTGTGTGCCCCGCTGTGTCCTGCTGGGTGCCACTGTATCCCGCTGTGTCCCGCTGTGTCCTCGTTGTGTCCCCGCTGTGTCCCCCCTGTGTCCCCCGCTGTGTCACGCTGTGTCCGGCTGTGTCCCCCGCTGTGTCCCCCGCTGTGTCCCCCGCAGTGTAAGCGCTGTGTCCCGCTGTGTCCTCGCTGTGTCCCCTGCTCTCTCCCACTCTGTACCCCGCTGTGTCTCAATCTTTGTCCCAGCTGTGTCCCACTGTGTCCCGCTGTGTCCCGCTGTGCCCCCACTGTGTCCCGTTATGTTTTCACAGCTGTGTACCACGGTATGTAACACTGTGTCCCCGCTGTATCGACGTTGTGTACCGCTGGGTCCCGCTGTGTCCTCGCTGTGTTCCCCGCTGTGTCCCGCTGTGTCCCCCACTGTGTCCCCCGCTGTGTCCCTATGTGTCCCACGCTTTGTCCCCCTGTGTCCCCACAGTTTCCCCGCTGTGTCCCGCTGTTTCCCACTGTGTTCTGTGGTGTCCCGCTTTGTCCCCCGCTGTGTCCGCCGGTGAGTCGCCGCTGTGTCCCCGCTTTGTCCCGCTGAGTCCTCCATGTGTCCCCCGCTGTGTCCCAATGTGTCCCCCGCTGTGTCCCGCTGTGTCCACTGCTGGGACCCGGCTGTGACCGGCTGTGTCCCGCTGTGTCCCGCTGTGTCCTCACTGTGTCCCACTCTGTGTTCCGCTCTGTCCTTGTTGTGTCCCCCGCTGTGTCCCGCTGTGTCCCCCGCTGTGCCCTGCAGTGTCCCGCTCTGTCCCGCTGTGTCCTCGCTGTGTCCCGCTGTGTCCCGCTGTGTCCCCCACTGTTTCCCCTGCTGTGTCCGGCTGTGTCCCCCACTGTGTCCCGCTCTGTCCCCCTCTGTGTCCCGCTGTGTCCCCCGCTGTGTCCCACTGTGTCCCCGCAGTGTCACTGCTGTTTCCTGCTGTGTCCCGCTGTGTTCCGTGGTGTCCCTCTTTGTCTCCCGCTGTGTCCCCCGCTGTGTCCCGCTGTGTCCGACTGTGTCCCGCTCTGTCCGCGCTGTGTCCCGCTGTGTCCCGCTGTGTCCCACTGCGTCCCGCTGTGTCCCGCTGTGCCCCCACTGTGTCCCGTTGTGTCCACAGCTTTGTACCATGCTGTGTAACGCTGTGTCTCCGCTGTATCGACGCTGTGTCCCGCTGGGTCCCCATGTGTCCTCGCTGTGTTCCCCGCTATGTCCAGCTGTTTCCCCCACTGTGTCCCCCACTGTGTCCTCGCTGTGTCCCCCGCTGTGTCCCTCTGTGTCCCGCTGTGTCCTCGCTGTGTCCCCCTCTGTGTTCCGCTGTGTCCCCCGCCGTGTCCCGCTGTATCCCGCTGTGTCCCGCTGCGTCCCCGCTGTGTCCCGCTGTGTCCCGCTTTGTCCCCCACTGTGTCCCGCAGTCACCCCGCTGTGTCTCGCTGTTTCCCACTGTGTCCCGTGGTGTCCCGCTTTGTCCCCCGCTGTGTCCCCGGCTGAGTCTCGCTGTGTCCCCACTGTGTCCTTTCTGTGTCCCCCGCTGTGTCCTGCTCTGTTCCCCACTGTGTCTCCCGTTTTGTCCCCGCTGTGCCCCGCTGTGTCCCGCTGTGTCCCTCACTGTGTCCCGTTGTGTCAACAGCTGTGTACCCCGCTGTGTCCCTGCTGTATCGACGCTGTGTCTCGCTGGGTCCTGCTGTGTCTCTCTCTGTGTTCCCCACTGTGTCCCGCTGTGTCCCCCGCTGTGTCCTTGCTGTGTCCCCGCTGGGTCCCGCTGAGTCCCGCAGTGTCCCCCGCTGAGTCCGGTTGTGTCACCGCTGTGTCCCGCTGTGACCCCGCTGGGTCCCGCAGTGTCCCCCCGTTGAGTCCGATTGTGTCACCGCTGTGTCCCGCTGTGTCCCCGCTCTATCGACGCTGTGTCCCGCTGGGTCCCGCTGTGTCCTCTCTTTGTTCCCCTCTGTGTCCCGCTGTGTCCCCCGCTGTGTCTCTCGCTGTGTCCCGGTGTGTCCCCGGCTGTGTCCGGCTGTGTCCCGATGTGTCCCCCACTATGTCCTTGCTGTATCCCCGCTGTGTCCCGCAGTGTCCCCAGCTGTGTCCCGCTGTGTCACCGCTGTGTCCCGCTTTGTCCTCGCTGTGTCCCCCGCAATGTCCCGCTTTGTGCCTGCTGTGTACCCCGCTGTGTCCTTCTGTGTCCCCTGCTGTGTCCCGCTGTGTCCCCTGCTGTGTCCCCACTGTGTCACGCTGTGTTTCTCTGTGTCCGGCTGTGTCCTCGCTCTGTCTCATTAAGTGTCCAGCTGTGTCCTCCCTGTGTCCCCCGCTGTGTCCCGCTGAGTCCTCTGCTGTGTCCCTCTGTGTCCCGCTGTGTCACGCTCTGTCCCCTCTGTGTCCCTCTGTGTCCAGCTCTGTCCCTTTTGTGTGTCCGCTGTGCACCACTGTGTACCCTTCTGTGTCCAGCTGTGTCCCCTCTGTGTCCCGCTGTGTCCCTTCTCTTTCCCCCGCTGTCCACCGCTGTTTCCCCCGGCTGGGTCCCGCAGTGTCTCCGCTGTGTCCCGCTGTGTCCTACTGTGTCCCGTGGTGTCCCGCTTTTTCCCCTCTATGTCCCCTGCTGAGTCCCCTCTGTGTCCCCGCTGTGACCAGGTGTGTCCTTGGTGTGTCCTCCGCTGTCTCCCGCTTTGTCCCACGCTGTGTCCTACTGTGTCCCACTGTGTCCCTGCTGTGTCCCCCGCTGTGTCCCGCTGTGCCCCGCTGTGTCCCCCGCTGTGTCCCGCTGTGTCCCCGCAGGTTCACCGCTGTTTCACGCTGTGTCCTGCTGTGTTCCGTGGTGTCCCGCTTTTTCCCCCGCTGTGTCCCGCTGTGTCCACTGCTGGGTCCCCGCTGGGTCCCGCTGTGTCTCGCTGTTTCCCGCTGTGTCCTCGCTTTGTCCCATGCTGTGTTCCGCTGTGTCCTCCCTGTGTACCCCGCTGTGTACCGCTGTGTCCTCCGCTGTGGCCCGCAGTGTCCCTCTGTGTCTCGCAGTGTCCTCGCTGTGTCCCACTGTGTCCCCGCTGTTTCCCCGCTGGGTCCTGCTGTGTCCCGCTGGGTCCCGCTGGGTCCCCCGCTTTGTCCCGCTGTGTCCCCGCAGTGTCCCCGCTGTGTCCCGCTGTGTCCCACTCTGTCCTGTGGTGTCCCGATTTGTCCCCCACTATGTCCCCTGCTGAGTCCCCTCTGTGTCCCCGCTGTTTCCCGCTGTGTCCTCCAATGTGTCCCGCTGTGTCCCCCGCTGTGTCCTGCTGTGTCCCGCTGTGTCCTTCTGGGTCCCGCAGTGTCCCCGCTGTGTCCGCGCTGTGTCCCGCTGTGTCCCGCGCTGTGTCCCGCTGTGTCCCCGCAGGTTCACCGCTGTTTCACGCTGTGTCCCGCTGTGTTCCGTGGTGTCCCGCTTTGTCCCCCGCTGTGGCCTCCCTGAGCCACCTCTGTGTCCCCGCTGTGTCCCGCTGTGTCCTCGCTGTGTCCGCCTCTGTCTCCCGCTCTGTCCACCGCTGTGTCTCACGCTTTGTCCCCGCTGGGTCCCACTGTGTCCCGCTCTGTCCCCCACTGTGTCCCCCGCTGAGTCCTCTATGTGTCGCCACTGTGTCCCGCTGTGTCCTCGCTGTGTCCCTTGCTATCTCCCGCTTTGTCCCACGCTGTGTCCCGCTGTGTCCCGCTGTGTCCTCGTTGTGTCCCCGGCTGTGTCCTGCTCTGTTCCCGCTGTGTCCCAAACTGTGTCCCGCTGTGTCCCGCTGTGTGCCCCGCTGTGTCCTGCTGGATGCCACTGTGTCCCCGCTGTGTCCCCGCTGTGTCATCGCTATGTCCCGCTGTGTCTACTGCTGTGTCCCCACTGTGTCCCGCTGTGTCTCGCTGTATCCCGCTGTGTCCTCGCTGTTTCCCACGCTGTGTTCTGCTGTGTCCTCGCTGTGTCCACCACTGAGTCCCATTGTGTACCCAGCTGTGTACCCCACTGAGTCCCGCTGTGTCTCACTGTGTCCCGCTGTGTCCTCACTGTTACCCACGCTGTGTTCTGCTGTGTCCTCACTGTGACCCCCGCTGTGTCCCAATGTGTACCCAGCTGTGTACACCGCTGTGTCCCGCTGAGATCTTCGTTGTTTCACATGCTGAGGTACTACTGTGTCCTCACTGTGTCCCCCCGCCTGTGGTCCCATTGAGTAACACAGCAGGAAACCCCCGCTGAGGTCCCGATGTGGCACCCCATAGTATCAACGGTGGGTACCAGATATTGATCATTTATATAATCCTCAAAGAAAT
>NW_012291269.1:0-2577 GCF_000151885.1 Dipodomys ordii | reverse complement strand
TCAGTGTACCCTTCTGTGTCCAGCTGTGTCCCCTCTGTGTCCCGCTGTGTCCCTTCTCTTTCCCCCACTGTCCACCGCTGTGTCCCCCGGCTGTGTCCCGCAGTGTCCCCGCTGTGTCCTACTGTGTCCCGTGGTGTCCCGCTTTTTCCCCTCTATGTCTTCTGCTGAGTCCCCTCTGTGTCCCCGCTGTGTCCAGCTGTGTCCTCGCTGTGTCCTCCGCTGTCTCCTACTTTGTCCCACGCTGTGTCCTACTGTGTCCCACTGTGTCCCTGCTGTGTCCCCCGCTGTGTCCCGCTGTGTCCTGCTGTGTCCCCCGCTGTGTTCCGCTGGGTCCCGCTTTGTCTCCGCTGTGTCCCTGCTGTGTCCGGCTGTGTCCCCCGCTGTGTCCCGCTGTGTCCCGCTGGGTCCCCCGCTGTGTCCCGCTGTGTCCCTGCAGGTTCACCGCTATTTCACGCTGTGTCCTGCTGTGTTCCGTGGTGTCCCGCTTTGTTCCCCGCTGTGTCCCGCTGTGTCAACTGCTGGGTCCCCGCTGGGTCCCGCTGTGTCTCGCTGTTTCCCGCTGTGTCCTCACTTTGTCCCATGCTGTGTTCCGTTTTGTCCTCCCTGTGTCCCCCGCTGTATCCCGCTGTGTCCCCCGCTGTGCCCCGCAGTGTCCCACTGTGTCCCGCTGTGTCCTCGCTGTGTCCCACTGTGTCCCCGCTGTTTCCCCGCTGGGTCCTTCTGTGTCCCGCTGTGTCCCGCTGGATCCCCCGCTTTGTCCCGCTGTGTCCCCGCAGTGTCCCCGCTGTGTCCCGCTGTGTCCCACTGTGTCCTGTGGTGTCCCGATTTGTCCCCTGCTATGTCCCCTGCTGAGTCCCTTCTGTGTCCCCGCTGTGTCCCGCTGTGTCCCCCGCTGTGTCCCACTGTGTCCCCCGCTGTGTCCTGCTGTGTCCCGCTGTGTCCTGCTGGGTCCCGCAGTGTCCCCGCTGTGTCCCCGCTGTGTCCCGCTGTGTTCCCCGCTGTGTCCCGCTGTGTCCCCGCAGGTTCACCGCTGTTTCACGCTGTGTCCCACTGTGTTCCGTGGTGTCCCGCTTTGTCCCCCGCTGTGGCCCCCCTGAGCCACCTCTGTGTCCCCGCTGTGTCCCGCTGTGTCCTCGCTGTGTCCGCCTCTGTCTCCTGCTCTGTCCACTGCTGTGTCTCACGCTTTGTCCCCGCTGGGTCCCGCTGTGTCCCGCTCTGTCCCCCACTGTGTCCCCCGCTGAGTCCTCTATGTGTCGCCACTGTGTCCCGCTGTGTCCTCGCTGTGTCCCCTGATATCTCCCGCTTTGTCCCACGCTGTGTCCCGCTGTGTCCCGCTGTATCCTCGCTGTGTCCCCGGCTGTGTCCTGCTGTGTTCCCGCTGTGTCCCAAGCTGTGTCCCGCTGTGTCCCGCTGTGTGCCCCGCTGTGTCCTGCTGGGTGCCGCTGTGTCCCCGCTGCGTCCCCGCTGTGTCCTCGCTGTGTCCCGCTGTATCTACTGCTGTGTCCCCACTGTGTCCCGCTGTGTCTTGCTGTGTCCCGCTGTGTCCTCGTTGTTTCCCACGCTGTGTTCTGCTGTGTCCTCGCTGTGTCCCCCGCTGTGTCCCGTTGTGTACCCAGCTGTGTACCCCGCTGTGTCCCACTGTGTCCCCGCTGTATCGACTCTGTGTCCCTCTTGGTCCCGCTGTGTCCTCGCTGTGTTCCCCACTGTGTCCCGCTGTTTACCCCTCTGTGTCCCCCGCTGTGTCCCGCTGTGTCCCGCTGTGTACTGCTGTGTCCCCCGCTGAGTCCCGCTGTGTCCCCGCTGTGTCCCAATGCGTCCTCGCTGTGTCCCGCGCTGGGTCCCGCTGTATCCCCCCTGTGTCCCACGCTGTGTCCCGCTGTGTCCGGCTGTGTCCCCCGCTGTGTCCCCCGTTGTGTCCCAAGCAGTGTCAGCGCTGTGTCCCGCTGTGTCCTCGCTGTGTCCCCTGCTGTCTCCCGCTCTGTACCCCGCTGTGTCTCAAGCTTTGTCCCCGCTGTGTCCCACTGTGTCCCGCTGTGTCCCGCTGTGCTCCCACTGTGTCCCGTTGTGTTCACAGCTGTGTACCACGCTGTGTAACGTTGTGTCCCCGCTGTATCGACGCTGTGTACCGCTGGGTCCCGCTGTGTCCTCGCTGTGTTTCCCGCTGTGTCCCGCTGTGTCCCCCACTGTGTCCCCCCGCTGTGTCCCTATGTGTCCCACGCTTTGTCTCCCTGTGTCCCCGCAGTTTCCCCACTGTGTCCCGCTGTTTCCCACTGTGTTCTGTGGTGTCCCGCTTTGTCCCCCGCTGTGTCCCCCGGTGAGTCGCCGTTGTGTCCCCGCTTTGTCCCGCTGAGTGCTCCATGTGTCCCCCGCTGTGTCCCAATGTGTCCCCCGCTGTGTCCCGCTGTGTCCACTGCTGGGACCCGGCTGTGTCCCGCTGTGTCCCGCTGTGTCCTCACTGTGTCCCACTCTGTGTTCAGTTGTGTCCTCGCTGTGTCCTCTGCTGTGTCCCGCTGTGTCCTCCGCTGTGCCCTGCAGTGTCCCGCTCTGTCCCGCTGTGTCCTCGCTGTGTCCCGCTGT
>NW_012291268.1:0-7026 GCF_000151885.1 Dipodomys ordii | reverse complement strand
AGCAGGACACAGCGGGGGACACAGAGAGGACACAGTGGGGACACAGCGTAGACTCAGCCGGGGACACAGCGGGGGACAAAGCGGGACACCACGGGACACAGTGGGACACAGCGGGACACAGCGGGGTCACTGCGGGACACAGTGGGGGACAAAGCAGGACACAGCGGGACACAGCGGGACCGCAACGGGACACAGCGGGACACAGCGGGACACGGCGGGGGACACAGCGGGACACAGAGGGGGACACAGCGAGGACACAGCGGGACACAGCGGGACACAGCGGGGGACACAGCGAGGACACAGTGTGGGACAAAGTGGGGAAACAGCTGGACACAGCAGGGAACACAGCGAGGACACATCGGGACCCAGCGGGACACAGCGTCGATACAGCGGAGACACAGTGTTACACAGCATGGTACAAAGCTGTGGACACAACGGGACACAGTGGGGGCACAGCGGGACACAGCGGGACGCAGTGGGACACAGCGGGACACAGCGGGACACAGCGGGGACAGAGCGGGACACAGTC
Source organism: Dipodomys ordii (assembly GCF_000151885.1). Lineage (NCBI taxonomy): Eukaryota > Metazoa > Chordata > Mammalia > Rodentia > Heteromyidae > Dipodomys > Dipodomys ordii. The sequence goes on along the minus strand of NW_012291268.1, from coordinate 6,497 downwards.
GGACACAGCGGGACACAGCAGGGGACACAGCGGGAGACAAAGAGGGACACCACGAAACACAGCGGGACACAGCAAAAAACAGCAGTGACACTGCGGGGACACAGTGGGACACAGCGGGGGACACAGCGGGACACAGAGGGGGACAGAGTGGGACACAGTGGGGGACACAGCTTGACACAGCAGGGGAAACAGTGGGGGACACAGCGGGACACAGCGAGGACACAGCGGGACAGAGCGAGACACTGCAGGGCACAGCGGGGGACACAGCGGCACACAGCGGGGGACACAGCGAGGACACAATGGAACACAGAGTGGGACACAGTGAGTACACAGCGGGACACAGCGGGACACAGCCGGGTCCCAGCAGTGGACACAGCGGAACACAGCGGGGGACACAGCGGGACACAGCGGGGGACACATGGAGGACTCAGCGGGACAAAGCGGGGACACAGCGGCGACTCACCAGGGGACACAGCGGGGGACAAAGCGGGACACCACAGAACACAGTGGGAAACAGCGGGACATAGCAGGGAAACTGCGGGGACACAGGGAGACAAAGCGTGGGACACATAGGGACACAGCGGGGGACACAGTGGGGGACACAGCGGGACACAGCGGGACACAGCAGGGGGACACAGCTAGGACAACACGGAACACAGCGGGACACAGCGGGAAACAGAGGGGAACCTGCGGGGACACAGTGGTACACAGTGGGGGACACAGTGGGAAACAGCGGGGGACACAGCGGGACACAGTGGGGGACAAAGCCAGGACACAGCGGGACACATAGGGACACAGCAGGGGGACACAGCGAGGACACCACGGAACACAGCGGGACACAGCGGGAAACAGAGGGGAAACTGCGGGGCCACAGTGGTACACAGTGGGGGACACAGTGGGAAACAGCGGGGGACACAGCGGGACACAGTGGGGGACAGAGCGTGGGACACAGCGAGACACAGCGGGGACAAAGCTGGACACAGCGGGGTACACAGAGGGACACAGCTGGGACACAGCGGGGAAACAGCGTGACACAGCAGGACACAGCGGGAAACAGCGGGGGACACAGCGAGGACACAGCGGCACACAACGGGGGACACAGCAAGGACACAGTGGGACACAGCGGGGGACACAGCAAGACATAGCGGGGGACACAGCGGGGGACACAGAGGGACACAACGGGACTCAGCGTGGGACACAGCAGTACACAGCGGGACACAGCGGGGACACAGCAGGGACACAGCGGGGGACATAGGGATGACACAGCGGGACCCAGCGGGACCCAGCGTCGATACAGCAGGGACACAGCGGGACACAGAGGGTAAAAAAGCGAGGACACAGCGGAACACAGCGGGGACACAGCCGTAGACACAGCGGGACACAGTGGCGGACACAGCGGGACACAGCGGGGAACACAGCGAGGACACAGCGGGACCCTGTGCGACACAGCGTCGATACAGCGGGGACAGAGCGTTACACAGCGAGGTACACAGCTGTGAACACAGCGGGACACAGCGCGACACAGTGGGACACAGCAGGCACAAAGCTTGAGACACAGCGGGGTACAGAGCGGGAGACAGCGGGGGACACAGCGAGGACACAGCGGGACACAGCGCTGACACTGTGGGGGACACAGGGGTACACAGCGGGGAACACAGCGGGGGACACAGCGGGACACAGCGGGACACAACGGGGGACACAGGGAGGACACAGCGGGACACAGCAGGGGACACAGCGAGGACACATTGGGACACAGCAGGTACACAGCGGGGACTCAGCGGGGGACACATGGGGATACAGCGGAGAACACAGCGAGGACACAGCGGGACACAGTGAGACATAGCGGGACACAGCGGGGGACACAGCGGGACACAGCGGGGAACACAGGGAGGACACAGCGGGACACAGCGGCGACACAGATGGGACTCAGCGAGACAAAGCGGGAGACACAGCGGGACACAGCGGGACACAGCGGGGGACACAGCGGAGGACAGCAGAGACAGAGAGGGGCCAAACCAAGACACAACGGTGACACAGCTGGACACAACAGAGTACACAACGGGACATAGCGGGCACACAGATGGGACGCAGCGGGACATAGCGGGACAAAGCGGAACACAGCGGATGTCACAGCGGGACACAGCAGGGGACCCAGCGAGGACACAGCGGGACACAGCGGGAGACACAGCTGGGGACACAGCTGGACACAGCGGGGAACACATCGAGGACACAGCGGGACCCAGCAGGAGACAGCGTCGATACAGCAGGGACACAGCGGGACACAGCGGGACGCAGCTGGGGACACAGCGGGGACACAGTGGGACACAGTGGAACACAGCGAGGGACAAAGCGGGAGACAGCGGGGGACACTGCGAGGACACAGGGGGACACAGCGGCGACACAGAAGGGACTCAGCGGGGGACACAGCGTGGGACAAAGTGGGACACCACGGGACACAGTGTTACACAGCGGGACACAGCGGGGACACTGCGGGACACAGCAGGACAAAGCGGGGGACACAGCGGGCCACAGCGGGCCACAGCGGGGCACACAGCGGGGGACAGCGGAGACAGAGAGTGGCCACAGCGAGACACAGCGGTGACACAACTGGACACAGAGGGATACACAGCGGGACAGAGCGGGCACACAGCGGGATCACAGCGGGACACAGCGGGACACAGCGGGGACACAGTGGGACACAGCGGGACAAAGCGGGAGACACAGCGGGACACAGCAGGCACACAGCGGGGACACAGCGGGACACAGCGGGACACAGCGGGGACAAAGCGGGACACAGCTGGACACAGCGGAACACAGCGGTGGACACAGCGACACACAGTGGTCCCAGTGAGGACACAGCTTGGACACAGCAGGGACACAGCGAGGACACAGCTGGGGACACAGTGGTGGACACAGCGGGACACAGCGGGGAACACAGCGAGGACACAACGGGACACAGCGGGACACAGCGTCGATACAGCGGGGACACAGCGTTACACAGCGTGGTACACAGTGTGGTACACAGCTGTGGACACAACGGGACACAGTGGGGGCACAGCCGGACACAGCGGTACACAGTGGGACACAGCGGGGACAAAGCGTGAGACACAGCGGGGGACAGAGAGGGAGACAGTAGGGGACTCAGCGAGGACACAGCGGCACACAACGGGACACAGCGGGAAACAGAGGTGAACCTGCGGGGACACAGCGGGACACAGTGGGACACAACGGGAACACAGCGAGGACACAGCGGCACTCAAAGGGACACAGCGGGAAACAGAGGTGAACCTGCGGGGACACAGCGGGACACAGTGGGGGACACAGCGGGACACAGTGTGGGACACAGCGGTGAAACAGCGGGACACAACGGGACACAGCAGGGGGACACAGCGAGGACACAGCGGGACACAACGGGACACAGCAGGGGGACACAGCGAGGACACCACGGAACACAGCGGGACACAGCGGGAAACAGAGGTGAACCTGCGGGGACACAGCGGGACACAGTGGGGGACACAATGCGAAACAGCGGGGGACACAGCGGGACACAGTGGGGGACATATTGTGGGACACAGCGAGACACAGCGGGGACAAAGCTGGACACAGCGGGGTACACAGAGGGAAACAGCGGGGACACAGTGGGGAAACAGCGTGACACAGCAAGACACAGCGGGAAACAGCCGGGGACACAGCAAGGACACAGCGGCACAGAACGGGGGACACAGCAAGGACACAGTGGGACACAGCGAGGGACACAGCGAGACATAGCGGGGGACACAGCGGGGGTCACAGAGGGACACAGCGGGACACAGAGGGGGACACAGGGAGGACACAGCGGGACACAGCGGGGGACATAGCGAGGACACATTGGGACACAGCGGGGACACAGCGGGACTCAGCGGGGCACAGCAGTACACAGCGGGACACACCGGGACACAGCGGGGACACAGCAGGGACACAGCGGGGAACACAGCGGGACACAGCGGGGGACACAGGGAGGACACAGCGGGACCCAGGTGAACCCAGCGTCGATATGGCAGGGACACAGCAGGACACAGCGTGGAAAAAAGCGAGGACACAGCGAGGACACAGCGCGACACAGCGGGGACACAGCCGTAGACACAGCGGGACACAGTGGCGGACACAGCGGGACACAGCGGGGAACACAGCGAGGACACAGCGGGACCCAGGGTGACACAGCGTCGATACAGCGGGGACACAGCGTTACACAGCGTGGTACACAGCTGTGAACACAACGGGACACAGTGGGGGCACAGCGAGACACAGCGGGACACAGCGAGGACACAGCGGGACACAGCGCTGACACTGCGGGGGACACAGTGGGGGCACAGCGGGACAAACGGGACACAGTGGGACGCAGCAGGGACAAAGCTTGAGACACAGCGGGGTACAGAGCGGGAGACAGCGGGGGACACAGCGAGGACACAGCGGTACACAGCGCTGACACTGCGGGGCACACAGCGGTACACAGCGGGGAACACAGCGGGAGACACAGCGGGACACAGAGGGACACAGCGGGGGACACAGGGGGGACACAGCGGGACACAATGGGGGACACAGCGAGGACATATTGGGACACAGCAGGGACACAGCGGGACTCAGCGGGGCACAGCAGTACACAGCGGGACACACCGGGACACAGCGGAGACACAGCAGGGACACAGCGGGGGACACAGCGGAACACAGCGTGGGACACAGCGAGGACACAGGGGAGACACAGTGGGACACAGTGGGGGACACAGCGAGGACACATTGGGACACAGCAGGGACACAGCGGGACGCAGCGGGGGACACAGCAGTACACATCGGGACACAGCGGGACACAGCGAGGGACGCAGAGGGGTACACAGCGGGATAAAGCGGGGAACACAGCGAGGACACAACGGGATCAAGCGGGACACAGCGTCGATACAGCGGGAACACAGCGGGACACAGCGGGGTACACAGCTGGGGACACAGCGGGACACAGCGGGGGACACAGCGGGACACAGCAGGGAACACAGGGAAGACATAGCGGGAACCAGCGGACCCAGCGTCGTTACAGCGGGGACTCAGCGGGACATAGCGGGGTGTACAGCTGGGTACAAAACGGGACACTGCGGGGGACACAGCGAGGACACAGAGGGACACAGCGGGACACAGCGGGGACACTGCGGGAACATAGTGGGACACAGCGGGGTACACAGCGGGACACAGCGCTACACAGCAAGGGACACAGCGGGGACAAAGCGGCAGACAGCGGGGGACACAGCGAGGACACAGCGGGACACAGCGGCGACACAGAGGGGACTCAGCGGGACAAAGCGGGGGACACAGCGGGACACAGCGGGACAGAGCGGGGAACAGCGGAGACAGAGAGGGGCCAAAGAGAGACGCAGCGGTGACACAGCTGGACACAACGTAGTACACAGCAGGACACAGCCAGGCACACAGCGGGGACACAGCAGGGACCAAGCGGGACATAGCGGGACACAGCGGAGCACAGCAGGGGACACAGCGGGACACAGCAGGGGACCCAGCTAGGACACAGCGGGACACAGCGGGGGACACAGCTGGGGACACAGCGGGACACAGCGGGGAACTCAGCGAGGACACAGCGGGACCCAGCAGGACACAGCGTCGATACAGCAGGGACACAGTGTTACACAGCGTGGTACCCAGCTGTGGACACATCGGGACAGAGTGGGGGCACAGCGAGACACAGCGGGACACAGCGAGGACACAGCGGGACACATTGGTGACACAGCAGGGGACACAGAAGGACACAGCAGCGGACACAGCGGGGGACACAGCGGGACACAGCGCGACACAGCGGGGGACACAATGGGGACACAGCGGGACACAGCAGGGGACACAGCGAGGACACAGCGGAACATAGCGGGGAACACAGAGAGGACACAGCGGGACACAGCGAGACAAAGCGGGACACAGCGTGGACACAGCAGTAGACACAGCGGGACATAGCAGGGGACACAGCTGGGGACACAAAGGGACACAGCAGGGGACACAGCGAGGACAGAGCAGGACACAGCGGGACACAGAGGGAACACAACGTCGATACAGCGGGGACACAGCGACATCCCGCGGGCAACACAGGAAGGAAACAGCGGGACCCAGTGGGACACAGCGTCGATACAGCGGGACACAACGGGGTACACAGCTGGGGACACAACAGGACACAGCGGGGGACACAGCGGTACACAGCGGGACATAGCGGGGGACACAGCGGGACCCAACGGGAGACCCAGCGAGGACACAGCGGGACACAGCGGGGGACACAGGGGGACACAGCGGGGGACACAGCGGGACACAGCGGGGAACACAGCGAGGACACAGCGGGACCCTGCGGGACACAGCGTCGATACAGCGGGGACAGAGCGTTACACAGCGAGGTACACAGCTGTGAACACAGCGGGACACAGTGCGGCACAGCGGGACACAGCAGGCACACAGTTGAGACACAGCGGGGAAAAAGA
>NW_012291267.1:0-8288 GCF_000151885.1 Dipodomys ordii | reverse complement strand
GTGTCCTTTGTGTACCCCACTGTGTCCCGCTGTGTCACCCATTGTGTCCCCGCTGTGTCCCGCTGTGTCCCCGCTGTGTAACACTGTGTCCCCCTTTGTGTCCCGTTGTGTCCCCCGCTGTGTCCCTGCTGTGTCACTTTGTGTCCCGCTGTGTCCCGCTGTGTACCCCCCAGTGTCCTGCTGTGTCGCCCGATGTGTCCCGCTGTGTCCCGCTGTGTCCCCACTGTGTCCAGCTGTGTCCCCGCTGTGTGCCCTGCTGCGTCACGCTGTATCCCCGGCTGTGTCACCAGCTGTGTCCCGCTCTTTCACGCTGTGTCCTGCTGTGTCCTTGCTGTGTCCCCATTTGTGTCCCGCTCTGTACTCGCTGGGTCCCCCGCTGTGTCCCGCTGTTTCCTCATGTGTCACGCTGTGTCCTCTCTGTGTATCCCTCTGTGTCCCGCTGTGTCCTGCTGTGTCCTGCTGTGTCCCCAATGTCCCCCGCTGTGTCCCGCTGTGTCCCCGCTGTGTCTCCGGTGTGTCCCGCTGTGTCCCCGGTGTGTCCCCGCTGTGTCCCGGTGTGTCCCCGCTGTGTCCCCGGTGTGTCCCGCTGTGTCCCCGGTGTGTCCCCCCTGTGTACCGCTGTGTCCACGCTGTGTCCCTCTGTGTCCCTGCTTTCCCCAAGGGTGTCCCCGCTGTCCCCCGCTGTATCCCCCTCCGTGTCCGGCTGTGTCCCATTTTGTCCCGCTGTGTCCCCCCTGTGTCCCCGCTGTGTCCTCGCTGTGTCCCCCGCTGTGTCTCGCTGTGTCCCCCCTGTGTCCCTGCTGTCCCCCGCTGTGTCCCGGTGTGTCCCCGCTGTCCCCAGCTGTGTCACGGCTGTCACCACCTGTGTCCCCCGATGTGTCACCCGCTGTGTCCCCCGCTATGTCCCCACTGTGTCCTCCTGTGTCCCGCTGTATTCTTGCTGTGACCCCCGCTGTGTCCCGGTGTGTCCCCCGCTGTGTCCTGCTGTTTCCCACTGTGTCCGGCTTTGTCGACCTGTGTCCCTCGCTGTGTCCCCCTGTGTCCCCGCTGTGTCCCGCTGTGTCCCACTGTGTCCTCTCTGTGTCCCGCTGTGTCCCCGCTGTGTGTCCGCTGTGTCCCGCTGTGTCCCTGGTGTGTCCTCGCTGTGTAACCGCTGAGTCCCACTGTGTCCCCGCTGTGTCCCACTGTGTCCCCCGCTGTGTCCCAGCTGTGTCCCCGATGTGTCCTCCTGTGTCCCGCTGTGTCCTCGCTGTGTCCTTCTGTATCCCGCTGTGTCCCCCTCTGTGTCCCCCGCTGTGTTCCCCGCTGTGTCCCGCTGTGTCCTCGCTGTGTCCCCGCTGTGTCCCGGTGTCTCCCGCTGTTTCACGCTGTGTCCTGCTGTGTCCGCCTCTGTGTCCCCCGCTGTGTCCCGCTGTGTCCCCGCTGTGTCCCCGCTGTGTCCCGCTGGGTCCCGCTGGGTCCCCGCTGTGTCCTGGCTGTGTAACCTCTATGTCCCTCTGTGTCCCCGCTATGTCCCACTGTGTCTCGCAGTGTCACCCTATGTCCCCGCTGTGTCCTCGCTGTGTCTTTCTGTATCCCGCTGTGTCCTCCGCTGTGTACCCCACTATTTCCCCGCTGTGTCCCACTGTGTCCCCCGCTGTGTCCCCGCTGTGTCCTCCTGTGTCCCGCTGTGTCCTCGCTGTGTCCTTCTGTATCCCGCTGTGTCCCCCGCTGAGTCTTCCACTTTTTCCCCGCTGTGTCCCGCTGTGTCCCCCGCTGTGTTCCCCGCTGTGTCCCGCTGTGTCCCGATAAGTCCCACTGTGTCCGGTACAGTGTCCCACGCTGTGTCCCTTTGTGTACCCCACTGTGTCCCGCTGTGTCACCCGTTGTGTCCCCCGCTGTGTCCACCGCTGTGTCCCCACTGTGTGCCGCGGTACCCCGCTGTGTCCCGCTGTGTCCTTGCTGTGTCCCCATTTATGTCCCGCTGTGTCCTTGCTGTGTCCCCCGCTGTGTCCTGCTGTGTCCCGCTGTGTCCTCTCTGTCCCGCTGTGTCCCCGCTGTGTGTCCGCTGTGTCCCGCTGTGTCCCTGGTGTGTCCTCTCTGTGTAACGGCTGTGTCCCTCTGTGTCCCCACTGTGTCGCACTGTGTCCCCCGATGTGTCCCAGCTTTGTCCCCGCTGTGTCCTGCTGTGTCCCCCGCTGTGTCCGGTTGTGTTTCCTGCTGTGTCCTGCTGTGTCCTGCTGTTTACCCACTGTGTACCGCTGTGTACCGCTGTGTACCGCTGTGTCCCCGCTTTGTCTCCCTGCTGTCCCCCGCTGTGTCCCCACTGTGTTCCGCTGTGTCCCCGCTGTGTCCCCGCTGTGTCTCCCTGCTGTCCCCCGCTGTGTCCCCTCTGTATCCTGCTGTGTCCCGCTGTGTCCTCACTGTGTCCCCGCTGTTTCCCGCTGTGTCCTGCTGTGTCCGGCTGTGTCCCGGCTGTCCCCCGCTGTGTCCCCTGCTGTGTCCCCGCTGTGTCCAGCTGTGTTCCGTTTTGTCCCGCTGTGTCCTGCTGTGTCCCTGCTTTGTCCCCCGCTTTGTCCCCGCTGTTTCCCGCTGTGTCCCGCTGTGACACCCGCTGTGTCCCGCTGTGTCCCCTGCTGTGTCCCCAGCTGTGTCCCGCTGTGTCCCGTTGTGTCCTTGCTGTGTCCCCGCTGTGTCCTGCTGTGTCCCTCTGTGTCCCCGCTGTCCCCCGCTGTGTCCCCTGCTGTGTCTCCCGCTGTCTCCCGCTGTGTCCCCGCTGTGTCCCCGCTGGGTCCCGCTGTGTCCCGCTGTGTCCCCGCTGTGACCCGCTGTTTCCCTGGTGTGTCCTCACTGTGTAACTGCTAAGTCCCTCTGTGTCCCCGCTGTGTCCCACTGTGTCCCCCGCTGTTTCGCCGCTGTGTCCCCGCTGTGTCCTCCTGTGTTCCGCTGTGTCCTCGCTGTGTCCTTCTGTATCCCGCTGTGTCACCCGCTGTGTCCCCCACTATTACCCCACTGTGACTTGCTGTGTCCATGCTGTGTCGGCAGCTGTGTCCCGCTGTGTCCCGCTGTGTCCCTTGCTGTGTCCTCGCTGTGTCCCGCTGTGTCGCGCTGTGTTCTGCTGTGTTCTGCTGTGTTGGCCTCTGTGACCCAGCTGTTTCCCGCTGTGTCCCTGCTGTGTCCCCTCTGGGTCCCGGTGTGTCTCGCTGTGTACCTGCTGTGTCCCCGCTGTGTCCCGCTGTGTCTCTTTTGTGTCCTCGCTGTGTAACTGCTATGTCCCTCTGTGTCCCCGCTGTGTCCCGCTGTGTCCCTGCTGTCCCCAGGGGTGTCCCCGCTGTCCTCTGCTGTATCCCCCTCTGTCCGGCTGTGTCCCATTTTGTCCCGCTGTGTCCCGCTGTGTCCCCCCTGTGTCCCCGCTGTGTCCTCGCTGTGTCCCCCGCTGTGTCTCGCTGTGTCCCCCCTGTGTCCCTGCTGTCCCCCGCTGTGTCCCGGTGTGTCCCCGCTGTCCCCAGCTGTATCACGGCTGTCACCCCCTGTGTCCCCCGATGTGTCACCCGCTGTGTCCCCCGCTATGTCCCCGCTGTATCCTCCTGTGTCCCGCTGTGTTCTTGCTGTGACCCCCGCTGTGTCCCGGTGTGTCCCCCGCTGTGTCCTGCTGTTTCCCGCTGTGTCCTGCTTTGTCGACCTGTGTCCCTCGCTGTGTCCCCGCTGTGTCCTCGCTGTGTCCTTCTGTATCCCGCTGTGTCCTCCGCTGTGTCCCCCACTATTTCCCCGCTGTGTGTCTGCTGTGTCCCGCTGTGTCCCTGGTGTGTCCTCGCTGTGTAACCGCTGAGTCCCACTGTGTCCCCACTGTGTCCCACTGTGTCCCCCGCTGTGTCCCAACTGTGTCCCCGCTGTGTCCTCCTGTGTCCTGCTGTGTCCTCGCTGTGTCCTTCTGTATCCCGCTGTGTCCCCCACTGTGTCCCCCACTATTTCCCCACTGTGACCTGCTGTGTCCTTGCTGTGTCCCAGCTGTTTCCCGCTGTGTCCCGCTGTGTCCTGCTGTGTCCGCCACTGTGCCCCCCGCTGTGTCCCCCTGTGTCCCCGCTGTGTCCCCGCTGGGTCCTGCTGTGTCCCGCTGTGTCCCGGCTGTGTCCCCGCTGTGTTCCGCTGTGTCCCTGGTGTGTCCTGGCTGTGTAACCTCTATGTCCCTCTGTGTCCCCGCTGTGTCCCACTGTGTCCTGCAGTGTCACCCTATGTCCCCGCTGTGTCCTCGCTGTGTCCTTCTGTATCCCGCTGTGTCCCCCACTGTTTCCCCGCTGTGTCCCGCTGTGTCCCGCAGTGTCCCTGCTGTGTCCTCGCTGTATCCGCAGCTGTGTCCCGCTAGGTCCCCCCTGTGTCCCCGCTGTGTCCTCGCTGTGTCCCCCACTGTGTCTCGATGTATCCCCCCTGTGTCCCCGCTGTCCCTCGCTGTGTCCCGGTGTGTCCCCGCTGTCCCCAGCTGTGTCACCGCTGTCCCCCGCTGTGTCCCCCGCTGTGTCCCCTGCTGTGTCCCCCGCTGTGTCCCCACTATGTTCCGCTGTATCCCGTGGTGTCTGACTTTGTGCCCCGCTGTGTCCCCCGGTGTGTCCCCGCTGGGACCCGCTGTGTACCAATGTGTCCCCGCTGTGTCCCCGCTGTGTCTCCCTGCTGTCCCCCGCTGTGTCCCCACTGTGTTCCGCTGTGTACCCGCTGTGTCTCCCTGCTGTCCCCCGCTGTGTCCCCTCTGTGTCCCGCTCTGTCTTCGCTGTGTCCCGCTGTGTCCTCGCTGTGTCCCCGCTGTTTCCCGCTGTGTCCTGCTGTGTCCACCTGTGTCCCCGCTGTCCCCCGCTGTGTCCCCTGCTGTGTCCCCGCTGTGTCCAGCTGTGTTCCGTTTTGTCCCGCTGTGGCCCGCTGTGTCCCCTGCTGTTTCCCCTGCTGTGTCCCCCGCTGTGTCCCGCTGTGTCCCGTTGTGTTCTCGCTGTGTCCCGCTCTGTCCCACTTTGTCCCGCTGTGTCCTGCTGTGTCCTCCTCTGTGTCCCTCACTTTGTCCCGCTGTGTCCCCGGCTGTGTCCCCCGCTGTGTCCCGCTCTTTCACGCTGTGTCCTGCTGTGTCCTTGTTGTGTCCCCATTTGTGTCCCGCTGTGTACTCGCTGGGTCCCCCTCTGTGTCTCGCTGTGTCCCCATGTGTCACGCTGTGTCCTCTCTGTGTATCTCTCTGTGTCCCGCTGTGTCCTGCTGTGTCCCGCTGTGTCTCCGATGTCCCCCGCTGTGTCCCGCTGTGTCCCCGCTGTGTCCCCGCTTTGTCCCGCTATGTCCCCGGTGTGTCCCCGCTGTGTCCCGTTGTGTCCTCGCTGTGTCCCCGGTGTGTCCTGCTGTGTCCCCAGTGTGTCCCCGGTGTGTCCCGCTGTGTCCCCGCTGTCCCCCGCTGTGTCCCGCTGTGTCCCTGCTGTCCCCAGGGGTGTCCCCACTGTCTCCCGCTGTATCCCCCTCTGTGTACGGCTGTGTCCCGTTTTGTCCCGCTGTATCCCGCTGTGTCCCCCCTGTGTCCCCGGTGTGTCCTCGCTGTGTCCCCCGCTGTGTCTCGCTGTGTCCCCCCTGTGTCCCCGCTGTCCCCCGCTGTTTCCCGGTGTGTCCCCACTGTCCCCAGCTGTGTCACGGGTGTCACCCCCTGTGTCCCCCACTGTGTCACCCGCTGTGTCCCCCGCTGTGTCCCCGCTGTGTCCTCCTGTGTCCCGCTGTGTTCTTGCTGTGACCTCCGCTGTGTCCCGGTGTGTCCCCCGCTGTGTCCTGCTGTTTCCTGCTTTGTCGACCTGTGTCCCTCGCTGTGTCCCTGCTGTGTCCCGCTGTGTCCCGCTGTGTCCTCTCTGTGTCCCGCTGTGTCCCCGCTGTGTGTCCGCTGTGTCCCGCTGTGTCCCTGGTGTGTCCTCGCTGTGTAACCGCTGAGTCCCGCTGTGTCCCCGCTGTGTCCCACTGTGTCCCCCGCTGTGTCCCAGCTGTGTCCCCGCTGTGTCCTCCTGTGTCCCGCTGTGTTCCCCGCTGTGTCCCGCTGTGTCCCGCTGTGTCCTCGCTTTGTCCCTGCTGTGTCCCGGTGTCTCCCGCTGTTTCACGCTGTGTCCTGCTGTGTCCGCATCTGTGTCCTCCGCTGTGTCCCGCTGTGTCCCCGCTGTGTCCCTGCTGGGTCCCGCTGGGTCCCGCTGGGTCCCCGCTGTGTCCCCTCTGTGTTCCGCGTTGTCCCTGTTGTGTCCTGGCTGTGTAACCTCTATGTCCCTCTGTGTCCCCGCTGTGTCCCACTGTGTCCCGCAGTGTCAACCTATGTCCCCGCTGTGTCCTCGCTGTGTCCTTCTGTATCCCGCTGTGTCCTCTGCTGTGTTCCCCACTATTTCCCCGCTGTGACCCGCTGTGTCCCGCAGTGTCCCTGCTGTGTCCTCGCTGTATCCGCAGCTGTGTCCCACTGTGTCCCCCGCTGTGTCCCCGCTGTGTCCTCCTGTGTCCTGCTGTGTCCTTGCTGTGTCCTTCTGTATCCCGCTATGTCCCCCGCTGTGTCCCCCACTATTTCCCCGCTGTTTCCCGCTGTGTCCCCCGCTGTGTCCCCCACTATTTCCCCGCTGTGTCCCGCTGTGTCCCCCGCTGTGTTCCCCGCTGTGTCCTGCTGTGTCCCGATAAGTCCCACTGTGTCCGCTACAGTGTCCCCCGCTGTGTCCCTTTGTGTACCCCACTGTGTCCCGCTGTGTCACCCGTTGTGTCCCCCGCTGTCCACCGCTGTGTCCCCACTGTGTGCCGCTGTACCCCGCTGTGTCCCCGGCTGTGTCCCCCGCTGTGTCCTGCTCTTTCCCGCTGTGTCCCGCTGTGTCCTTGCTGTGTCCCCATTTGTGTCCTGCAGTGTCCTCTCTGTGACCCCGCTGTGTCCCGCTGTGTCCCCTGCTGTGTCCCCAATGTCCCCCGCTGTGTCCCGCTGTGTCCCCGCTGTGTCCCGCTGTGTCCCGCTGTGTCCTCGCTGTGTTACACTGTGTCCCCCGCTGTGTCCCTCTGTGTCCCTCGCTGTGTACCCCACTGTGTCCTGCTGTGTCCCCCGCTGTGTCCCTGCTGTGTCCCCGCTGTGTCCTGCTGTGTCCCGCTGTGTCCCCGATGTCCCCCGCTGTGTCCCGTTGTGTCCCCGCTGTCCGCATGTGTGTCCCCGCTGTCCCCCGATGTGTCCCCCGCTGTGTCCCGCTGTGTCCTCGCTGTGTCCCCCGCTGTGTCCCACTTTGTCCCCCGCTGTGTCCCGCTGTGTCCTCGCTGTGTCTCACTGTGTCCCTGTTGTGTCTCCGCTGTGTCCCGCTGTGTTCCTGGTGTGTCCCCGCTGTGTCCCGCTGTGTCCCGCTTTGTCCCTGCTGTCCCCAAGGGTGTCCCCGCTGTCCCCCGCTGTATCCCCCTCTGTGTCCGGCTGTGTCCCGTTTTGTGCCGCTGTGTCCCGCTGTGTCCCCCCTGTGTCCCCGCTGTGTCTTCGCTGTGTCCTCCGCTGTGTCTCGCTGTGTCCCCCTGTGTCCCCTCTGTCCCCCGCTGTGTCCCGGTGTGTCCCCGCTGTCCCCAGCTGTGTCACCGCTGTCCCCCGCTGTGTCCCCCGCTGTGTCACCAGCTGTGTCCCCCGCTGTGTCCCAGCTGTGTCCTCCTGTGTCCCGCTGTGTTCTTGCTGTGACCCCTTCTGTGTCCCGGTGTGTCCCCCGCTGTGTCCTGCTGTTTCCCGCTGTGTCCCGCTGTGTCCTGCTTTGTCGGCCTGTGTCCCCTGCTGTGTCCTTCTGTTTCCCCGCTGGGTCCCGCTGTGTCCCGCTGTGTCCTCGCTGTGTTCCACTGTGTCTCCCGCTGTGTCCCGCTGTGTCCCCGGCTGTGTCCCCCACTGTGTCCCGCTGTGTCCCCTGCTGTGGCCCGCTGTGTCCGTGCTGTCCGCCGGTGTGTCACCGCTGTCCCACGCTGTAAACCACGCTGTGTCCCGCTGTGTCCTCGCTGTGTTCCACTCTGTCCTCCGCTGTGTCCCGCTCTGTCCCCACTGTGTCCCGCTGTGTCCCCTGCTGTGTCCCGCTGTGTCCCCCGCTGTGTCCGGTTGTGTTTCCCGCTGTATCCCACTGTGTATTGCTGTGTACCGGCTGTGTCCCGCTGTGTACCGATGTTTCCCCGCTGTGTCCCCGCTGTGTCTCCCTGCTGTCCCCCGCTATGTCCCCACTGTGTTCAGCTGTGTCCCCGCCGTGTCCCCGCTGTGTCTCCCTGCTGTCCCCCGCTGTGTCCCCTCTGTGTCCTGCTGTGTCCCACTGTGTCCTCGCTGTGTCCCCACTTGAGTC
>NW_012291266.1:0-1342 GCF_000151885.1 Dipodomys ordii | reverse complement strand
TCCCCCCGCTGTGTCCCAGCTGTGTCCCCGCTGTGTCCTCCTGTGTCTGCTGTGTCCTCGCTGTGTCTTCTGTATCCCGCTGTGTCCCCCGCTGTGTCCCCTTTTGTGTCCCCCGCTGTGTTCCCCGCTGTCCCCCGCTGTGTCCCGCTGTGTCCTCGCTGTGTCCCCGCTGTGTCCCGGTGTCTCCCGCTGTTTCACGCTGTGTCCTGCTGTGTCCGCCTCTGTGTCCCCCGCTGTGTCCCGCTGTGTCCACGCTGTGTCCCCGCTGGGTCCCGCTGGGTCCCGCTGTGTCCCCTCTGTGTCCCCGCTGTGTTCTGCTGTGTCCCTGTTGTGTCCTGGCTGTGTAACCTCTATGTCCCTCTGTGTCCCCGCTGTGTCCCACTATGTCTCGCAGTGTCACCCTATGTCCCCGCTGTGTCCCTGCTGTGTCCCGCTGTGTCTCTGGTGTGTCCTCACTGTGTAACTGCTATGTCCCTCTGTGTCCCCGCTGTGTTCCACTGTGTCCCGCAGAGTCCCCCTATGTCCCCGCTGTGTCCTCGCTGTGTCCCCTGCTGTGTCCCACTGTGTCTCCCGCTGTGTCCCCGCTGTGTCCCAGCTGTGTCCTCCTTTGTCCCGCTGTGTTCTTGCTGTGACCCCCACTGTGTCCCGGTGTGTCCCCCGCTGTGTCCTGCTGTTTCCCGCTGTGTCCCGCTGTGTCCTGCTTTGTCGGCCTGTGTCCCCTGCTGTGTCCCGCTGTGTCCCCGCTGTGTCCCGCTGTGTCCCGCTGTGTCCTCGCTTTGTTCCACTCTGTCCCCCGCTGTGTCCCGTTGTGACCCTTGTTCTATCCCCCAGTGTCCCGCTGTGTCCCCGTTGTCCGCCGGTGTGTCACCGCTGTCCCCCGCTGTATCCCCCGCTGTGTCCCGCTGTGTCCTCTCTGTGTCCCGTTGTGTCCCCCCTGTGTGTCCGCTGTGTCCCGCTGTGTCCCTGGTGTGTCCTCGCTGTGTAACCGCTGAGTCCCTCTCTGTCCCTGCTGTGTCCCACTGTGTCCCCCGCTGTGTCCGCGCTGTGTCCCCGCTGTGTCCTCCTGTGTGCCGCTGTGTCCTGGCTGTGTCCTTCTGTATCCCGCTGTGTCCCCCACTGTGTCCCCCACTATTTCCCCACTGTGACCTGCTGTGTCCTTGCTGTGTCCCAGCTGTTTCCCGCTGTGTCCCGCTGTGTCCTGCTGTGTCCGCCACTGTGCCCCCCGCTGTGTCCCCCTGTGTCCCCGCTGTGTCCCCGCTGGGTCCTGCTGTGTCCCGCTGTGTCCCGGCTGTGTCCCCGCTGTGTTCCGCTGTGTCCCTGGTGTGTCCTGGCTGTGTAACCT
>NW_012291265.1:0-3982 GCF_000151885.1 Dipodomys ordii | reverse complement strand
CAGTGGGACACAGCGGGGACAAAGCGGGGGGACAAAGTGGGGACACAGCGGGACACAGAGGGACAAAACGGGACACAGCTGGACACAGCGGGGACACAGCAGGGGACACAGCGGGGGACAGCGGGGACACAGCCGGACACAGCGGGACACAGCGGGACACAGAGGGGACACAGCGGGGGACAGCAGCGAGACACAGCGGGGACACAGCGGGGACACAGCGGAACACAGTGGGGACACAGCGGTGGACAGCAGTGATACACAGCGGGGACACAGCGGGGACACATCGGTACACAGCGGGAAACAGGGGGTACACAGAAGGACACAGCGGGAAACACAACCGGACACAGCGGGGGACACAGCGGGACACAGCGGGGGACAGAGCAGGACAAAGCGGGACACAGTGGGGACAGAGTGGGACACAGCGGGGACACAGCGGGGTACACAGCAGGGACACAGCGGGGACACAGCGGGACACACCAGGGACACAGCGGGGACACAGCGGGACACAGCAGCGACACAGCGGAACACAGCGGGGGACATAGCGGGACACAGCCTGGGACAGAGCGGGACACAGCGAGACACAGCAGTGACAAAGCGGCGACACAGCGGGACACATCGGGACACAGCGGGACACAGCGGGGACACAGCGGGTGACAGAGGGGACACACCGGTGGACAATGGTGACACAGCAGGACAGCGCGGGGGTCACAGTGGGAAACAGCGGAGACACAGGGGGACACACGGGGCGACACAGAGGGACACAGCGGGACACAGCGTGACAGAGCGGGGACACAGCGGGGACAAAGCGGGGGACACAGTGGGGGACACAACGGTAAACAGCGGGGGACACAGCGGGACTCAGCTGGGGACACATCAAAGGACACAGCGGGTGACACAGCGGGGGACACAGAGGCAGACACAGCGGTACACATCGGGACACAGCAGGACACAGCAGGACACAGCGGGAGACAAAGCAGGACACAGCGGGGTACACAGAGGCAGACACAGCGGTACACATCGGGACACAGCGGGGACACAGCAGGACACAGCAGGACACAGCGGGGACACAGCAGGACACAGCGGGGACACAGACGGGACAAAGCAGGACACAGAGGGGACATAGCGGGGACACAGCGAGACACAGCGGGACCCAGCGGGGACACAGCGGGGACACGCGGGACACAGCGAGGGATACAGTGGGGGACACAGCGGTAAACAGCGGAGGACATAGCGGGACTCAGCTGGGGACACATCAAAGGACACAGCGGGTGACACAGCGGGGAAAACAGTGGGAAACAGCGGGGGACACAGCGAGGACACAGCAGGAATCAGCGGGAGACACAGCAGGACACAGCGGGGTACACAGAGACAGACACAGCGGTACACATCGGGACACAGCGGGGACACAGCGGGACACAGCGGGGACACAGCGGGGACAAAGCGGGGGACAAAGTGGGACAGAGCGGGGACACAGATGGAATCAGCGGTTACACAGCGAGGGCACACCAGGGACACAGCGGAGCCAAAGCGGGGACACAGTGAGACACAGCGAGGACACAGCGGGACACAGCGGATGACACAGCGGAAGGCAGCGGTGACACACCGGCGGACAGCGGGGACACAGCGGGACACAGCGGGGGACACAGCGGGACACAGCGGGGGACACAGCGGGGGACAGTGCGGACACACATGCAGACAGCGGGGACAAAACGGGACACAGCGGGGGACATCGGGGACACAGCGGGACAGAGCGGGACACAGCGGGGTACACAGTGGGACACATCGGGGATACAGCAGGGACACAGTGGGACACAGTGGGGGACAGAGCAGGATATAGCGGGGGATACAGCGGGACACAGCGGGGACACAGCGGGACAGAGCAGGTAACACAGCGGGATATAGCAGGGGACACAACGAGGACAAAGCGGGACACAGAGGGACACAGCAGGGGACACAGCAAGGCCACAGCGGGACACAACGGGACACAGCGGGGGACACAGCAGGGGACACAACAGGACACAGGGGGACACAGCGGGACACAGCGGGGGACAGAGGGGACACACCGGTGGACAACGGGGACACAGCAGGACAGCGCGGGGGTCATAGTGGGAAACAGCGGAGACACAGGGGGACACAGGGGGCGACACAGAGGTACTCAGCGGGACACAGTGGGACAGAGCGGGGACACAGCGGGGACAAAGCGGGGGACACAGTGGGGGACACAGCGGTAAACAGCGGGGGACACAGCGGGACTCAGCTGGGGACACATCAAAGGACACAGCGGGTGACACAGCGGGGAAAACAGCGGGAAACAGCGGGGGACACAGCGAGGACACAGCAGGACACAGCGGGAGACACAGCGGGACACAGCGGGGACACAGCGGGACACAGCGTGACACAGCGGGGACACAGCGGGGACACAGCGGGACACAGCAGGGGACACAGCAGGGGACACACCCGGGGACAGCGGGGACACAGAGGGACACAGCAGGACACCGCGGGGACACAGCAAGGACACACGGGACACAGCGGGACACAGCGGAGGACACAGCAGAGGACACAGAGGGACACAGCGGGGGACACAGGGGGACACAGCGGGACACAGCGGGGAAAAAGCGGGGGACAAAGTGGGGACACAGCGGGACAAAACGGGACACTGTTGGACACAGCGGGGACACAGCAGGGGACAGAGCAGGGGACAGCAGGGACACAGCCGGACACAGCGGGAAACAGCGGGGACACAGCGAGGACACAGCGGGACACAGCGGGACACAGAGGGGACACAGCAGGGGACAGCAGGGAGACACAGTGGGGACAGAGCGGGGACATAGGGGAACACAGTGGGGACACAGCGGGGGACAGCAGGGAGACACAGCGGGGACACAGCAGGGACACATCGGTACACAGCGGGACACAGGGGGTTCACAGCAGGACACAGCGGGACACAGAGGGGGACACAGCAGGACAAAGCGGGACACAGTGGGGACAGAGTGGGACACAGCGGGGACACAGCGGGGGACACAGCGGGGACACAGCGGGACACAGCGGGACACAGCGGGGACACAGCGCGGCCACAGCAGGACACAGCGTGGGACACAGCAAGGGACACAGCGGGGGACAGCGGGGACACAGAGGGACACAGCAGGACACAGTGGGGACACAGCAAGAACACAACGAGACACAGCGGGACACAGCAGGGAACACAGCAGTGGACAGAGCGGGACACAGCGGGACACAGCGGGGACAAAGCGGGGGCAAAGCGGGGACACAGCGGGACACAGCGGGAAAAAACGGGACCCAGCTGGACACAGCGGGGACACAGCAGGGGACACAGGGGGGGACAACGGGGACACAGCGGGGGACAGCGGGGTCACAGCCGGACACAGCAGGAAACAGCGGGAAACAGCGGTGACACAGCGAGGACACAGCGGGACACAGCGGGACACACAGGTGACACAGCAGTACACAGTGGGGACACAGCTGGGGACAACAGGGAGACACAGCGGGGACACAGAGGAGAGACATTGGTCCACAGCGGGACACAGGTGGTACACAGCAGGACACAGCGGGACACAGCGGGAAACACAACAGGACACAGCGGGGGACACAGCGGGACACAGTGGGGACACAGCAGGGGACACAGCAGGACACAGAGGGGAAAAAGGGGGCACACAGATGGACACAGCGGGGGACACATCGGGACAAAGCGTGACACAGTGGGGACAGAGTGGGACACAGCGGGGACACAGCGGGGGACACAGCGGGGACACAGCGGGGACAGAGTGGGACACAGCGGGGACACAGCGGGGGACACAGCGGGACACAGCGGAACAGAGCGGGGGACACAGCGGGACACAGCCTGGGACAGAGCGCGGCACAGCGTGGACACAGCGGGACACAGCGAGGCACAGCAGTGACAAAGCAGCGACACAGCGGGACACATCGGGACACAGCGGGAAACAGCGGGTGACAGAGGGGACAC
>NW_012291264.1:0-6330 GCF_000151885.1 Dipodomys ordii | reverse complement strand
CAGGGTGAGACATAGCTGGACACAGCGGGGGACACAGCGAGGACAAAGCGGGAGATACTGGGGACAGAGCGAGACTCAGCGGGGGACACAGTGGGGCACAAAGCAGGACACAATGGGACACAGCGGGACACAGCGGGGACACTTTAGAGACACAGCGGTACACAGCGGGGGACACAGCGGTACACAGCTGGGGACAGAGCTGGGGACATAGCGGGACACAGTGGGGACACAGCTGGACAGAGCAGGGTACACACATGGACACACAGGGGACACAGCGGGACACAGCGGGGGACAGAGTGAGGACACAGCGGGACAGAGCGGGTGATACAGCGAGGACACAGCACGACACAGCGGGACACAGCGGAAACACAGCAGGGGACACAGTGGGCCACAGCGGGGGACACAGTGGGACACAGCGGGGGACACAGCAGGGAACACAATGGGACACAGCGGGGTACACAGAGAGGACACAGCGGGATCCAGCGGGACACAGCGTCAATACAGCAGGAACACAGCGGGAAACAGCGGGGTACACAGCTGGGGACACAACGGGACACAGTGGGGGACATAGCGGGACACAGCGGGACACAGCGGGACATAGCAGGACACTGCGGAACACAGCGGGACACAGTAGGGACGCAGCAGGGGACACAGCGTGGGACAAAGCGGGGGACACAGCGGGACACAGCGGGGAACATAGCGGGGTACACAGTGGGACACAGCGGGACACAGCGGTGGACAAAGTGGGGCCACAGCGGGCCACAGCGGGGGACACAGCGAGGACATATTGGGATACAGCGGGGACACAGCGGGACTGAGCAGGGGACACAGCAGTACACAGCGGGACACAGCGGGGTAAACAGCGGGGAACACATCGAGGACACCGCGGGACCCAACGGGACACAGCAAGGACACAGAGGGGCACAGCAGGGACACAGCGAGACTCAGCGGGGGACACAGCGGGGGACACAGCGGGACACAGCGGGACACAGCGAGGACGCAGCAGGGACACAGCGGGGGACAGAATGGTGGACAGAGCGGGAGACAGAGGCAGACACAGTGAAGACACAGCGGGACACAGCGGGGGACACAGCGGGACACAGCGGGACACAGTGGGTGACACAGCGGGACACAGCGGGACACAGCGGGAGACACAGCGGGACATAGCTGGACACAGCTGGGGACACAGCGGTGACACAGTGGGACACAGAGTGGGACACAGCGAGGACACAGCGGGACACAGCGGGACACAGCGGGGAACAAAGCGGGAGACAGCGGGGGACTCAGCGAGGACACAGCGGGGCACACAGCGACGACAGAGCGGGACACATCGGGGGACACAGCAGGGGACACAGCGGGACACAGCGGGACACAGCGGTGGACACAGCGGGGGACACAGTGGGACAGAGCAGGGGACACAGCAGAGGACACAGAGGGACACAGCGGGACACAGCGCGGGACACAGGGGGTACACAGCGGGACACATTGGGGGACACAGCGGGACACAGCACGGGACACAGGGGGACAAAGCGGGACACAACCGGGGACACAGCGACGACAAAGCGGGACACAGCGGCGACACAGCGGGACTCAGCAGGGTCAAAGCGGGACACAGCGGGACACAGCGGGGGTCACAGGGGGTACAAAGCGGGACAGAGCTGGATACACAGCGAGGACACAGCGGGACACAGCGGGGACACAGCGGGGACACAGCGGGACACAGCGGGGGACACAGTGGGGCAGACCAGGGGATTCACCAGAGGACACAGGGACACAGCGGGACAGAGTCGGGGAAATAGGGAGGACACAGTGGGACAAAGGTGGGGACACAGCGAGGACACAGCGGGGAACACAGCGGTGACACAGTGGGACACAGCCTAGGACACAGCGAGGACACAGCAGGACACAACGGGACACAGCGTGGGACAAAGCGGGAGACAGCGGGAGACACAGCTGGACACAGCAGGGTACACATCGGGACACAGCAGGGACATAGCGGGGGACACAGCGGGACACAGCGGGGAACATAGCGGAGTACACAGTGGGACACCGCGAGACACAGCGGTGGACAAAGTGGGGACACAGCGGGACACAGCGGGGGACACAGCGAGGACATATTGGGATACAGCGGGGACACAGCGGGACTGAGCAGGGGACACAGCAGTACACAGCGAGACACAGCGGGGGACACAGTGGGGAACACAGCGAGGACACCGCGGGACCCAACGGGACACAGCAAGGACACAGAGGGACACAGCAGGGACACAGCGAGACTCAGCGGGGGACACAGCGGGACACAGCGGGACACAGCGAGGACGAAGCAGGGACACAGCGGGGGACAGAACGGTGGACAGAGCGGGAGACAGAGGCAGACACAGTGAAGACACAGCAGGACACAGCGGGGGACACAGCGGGACACAGCGGGACACAGCGGGTGACACAGCGGGACACAGCAGGACACAGCGGGAGACACAGCGGGACATAGCTGGACACAGCTGGGGACACAGCGGTGACACAGTGGGACACAGAGTGGGACACAGCGAGAACACAGCGGGACACAGCAGGGAACAAAGCGGGAGACAGCGGGGGACACAACGAGGACACATCGGGGCACACAGCGACGACAGAGCGGGACACATCGGGGGACACAGCAGGGGACACAGTGGGACACAGCGAGACACAGCGGTGGACACAGCGGGGGACACAGTGGGACAGAGCAGGGGACACAGCAGAGGACACAGAGGGACACAGCGGGACACAGCACGGGACACAGGGGGTACACAGTGGGACACATTGGGGGACACAGCGGGACAAAGCAGGGGACACGGGGGGACAAAGCGGGACACAACCGGGGACACAGCGACGACAAAGCGGGACACAGCGGCGACACAGCGGGACTCAGCAGGGTCACAGCAGGACACAGCGGGACACAGCGGGGGACACAGGGGGTACAAAGCGGGACAGAGCTGGATACACAGCGAGGACACAGCGGGACACAGCGGGGACACAGCGGGGACACAGCGGGACACAGCGGGGGACACAGTGGGGCAGACCAGGGGATTCACCAGAGGACACAGGGACACAGCGGGACAGAGTCGGGGAAATAGGGAGGACACAGTGGGACAAAGGTGGGGACACAGCGAGGACACAGCGGGGTACACAGCGGTGACACAGTGGGACACTGCCTAGGACACAGCGAGGACACAGCAGGACACAACGGGACACAGAGTGGGACAAAGCGGGAGACAGCGGGAGACACAGCTGGACACAGCAGGATACACATCGGGACACAGCGGGGACATAGCGGGGGACACAGCGGGACACAGCGGGGACTAAGCGGAGGACCAGGGTGAGACATAGAGGGACACAGCGGGGGACACAGCGAGGACAAAGCGGGACATAGTGGGGACAGAGCGAGACTCAGCGGGGGACACAGCGGGGCACAAAGCGGGACACAACGGGACACAGCGGGACACAGCGGGGACACTTTGGAGACACAGCGGGACACAGCGGGGGACACAGCGGTACACAGCTGGGGACAGAGCTGGGGACACAGCGGGACACAGCGGGGACACAGCTGGTCAGAGCAGGGTACACAGATGGACACACGGGAGACACAGCGGGACACTGCGGGGGACAGAGTGAGGACACAGCGGGACAGAGCGGGTGATATAGCGAGGACACAGCGGGACACATCGCGACACAGCGGGACACAGTGGAAACACAGCAGGGGACACAGTGGGCCACAGCGGGGGACACAGTGGAACACAGCGGGGGACACAGCGGGAGACACAGTGGGACACAGCGGGGTACACAGAGAGGACACAACGGGATCCAGCGGGACACAGCGTCAATACAGCTGGGACACAGCGGGAAACAGCAGGGTACACAGCTGGGGACACAACGGGACACAGTGGGGGACATAGCGGGACACAGCGGGACACAGCGGGACACAGCGGGACATAGCGGGACACAGCAGGGATGCAGCAGGGGTCACAGCAGGGGACAAAGCGGGGGACACAGCAGGACACAACGGGGAACATAGCGGGGTACAGAGTGGGACACAGCGGGACACAGCGGGGGACAAAGTGGGGACACAGCGGGCCACAGCGGGGGACACAGCGAAGACAAAGCGGGACACAGTGGGGACAGAGCGAGACTCAGCGGGTCACACAGCGGGGGACAAATCGGGACACAATGGGACACAACGGGACACAGCGGGGACACTTTGGAGACACAGCAGGACACAGCGTGGGACACAGCAGGACACAGCGGGACACAGCGGGACACAGCTGGGACACAGCAGGGGACAGAGCGGGACTCTGCGGGGGACACATGGGACACAGCAGGGGACACGGGGGGACAAAGCGGGACACAGCAGGAAACACAGCGACGACAAAGCGGGACACAGCGTGGACGGTGAAACAACGGGACTCAGCAGGGTCACAGCGGGACACCGCGGGACACAGCAGGGTACACAGCTGGGGACACAACGGGACACAGCCGGGGACACAGCGAGAACACTGCGGGACACTGCGGGAGACACAGCAAGGACATAGCGGGACACTGCGGAACACAGCGGGACACAGCAGGGGACACAGCGGGACACAGCGCGGGACACAGGGGACAGAGCATGGGACACGGGGGGACAAAGGGTGACACAGCGGGGGACAGAGTGAGGACACAGCGGGACGCAGCGTGGACGGGGACACAATGGGACTCAGCAGGGTCACAGCGGGACACAGCGGGACACAGCGGGACACAGCGGGACACAGCGGGGACACAGCAGGGGACACAGCGGGACACAGCGCGGGACACAGGGGACACAGCATGGTACACGGGGGGACAAAGGGGGACACAGCGGGGGACAGAGTGAGGACACAGTGGGACACAGCATGGACGGGGACACAATGGGACTCAGCAGGGTCACAACGGGACACAGCGGGCACAGCGGGACACAGCGGGACACAACAGGGACACAGCAGGGGACACAGCGGGACACAGCGGGGGACACAGCAGGACACAGCGGGGGACACAGGGGGTACAAAGAGGGACACAGCAGGGGACACAGCGAGGACACAGCGGGACACAGCGGGAACACAGCGGGACTCAGCGGGGGACACAGCGAGGACACAGTGGGGGACACAGCGGGACACAGTGGGGGAAACAGCCGGGGACACAGCAGGACACAACGGGGAACACAGCGAGGACACAGCGGGACTCAGCGGGACACAGTGTCAATACAATGGGGACACAGCGTTACACAGCGGGGTACACAGCTGGGGACACAAAGGAACACAGTGGGGGGACACAGCGGGACACAGCGGGACACAGTGGGGGACAAAGCGTGAGAGAGAGCGGGGGACAGAGCGGGGGACAGAGCGGGGAGACAGAGGCAGACACAGCGAAGACCCAGCAGGGACACATCCGGGGGACACTGCGTGGACTCTAGCGGGACTCAGCGGGTGACACAGCGGGACACCAGTAGGACACTGCGGGGACTCATTGTGACAAACCAGGGGACAGAAGCAGGGGACACTAGCAGAGGACACAGAGGGACACAGCGGGACACAGCGGGGGACACAGGGGGGACACTACGGGACACAGCGGGGGACACAGCGAGGACACATTGGGACACATCGGGGACACAGCGGGACTCAGTTGGGGACAAAGCAGTACACAGCGGGACACATCGGGGCACAGCAGGGACATAGCGGGGGACAGAGCGGGACACAGCAGGAAACAGCGGGGACACAGCGGGACACAGCAGGGGACACAGAGGGGTACACAGCGGGACACAGCGGGGGACAAAGCAGGACACTACCGGGGACACAGCGAGGACACTGCGGGACACTGCGGGAGACACAGCGCGGACACAGCGGGAAAATGCGGAACACAGCGGGACACAGCAGGGACACAGCAGGGGACACAGCGGGACACAGCCGGGGACACAGCGGGACACAGCAGGGGACACGGGGGTACAAAGCGGGACACAGCGGGGGACACAGCGACGACAAAGCGGGACACTGCGGAGACACAGCGGGACTCAGCAGGGTCACAGCGGGACACAGCGGGACAGAGTGGGGGACAGAGGGGGGACACAGTGGGACACAGGGGGGGACACAGCGAGGACACAGCGGGGGACACACCGGTGACACAGTGGGACACAGCGTGGCACACAGCGAGGACACAGCAGGACACAACGGGACACAGCGTGGGACAAAGCGGGAGACAGCGGGGGACACAGCTGGACACAGCGGGGTACACATTGGGACACAGTGGGGACAGAGCGGGGGACACACCGGGACACAGTGGGGACTAAGCAGAGGA
>NW_012291263.1:0-9647 GCF_000151885.1 Dipodomys ordii | reverse complement strand
TGCTGTGTCCCGTTGTGTCCCCAGCTGTGTCCCGCTGTGTCCCCGCTGTATCGACGCTGTGTCTTGCTGGGTCCCGCTGTGTCCTCGCTGTGTCCCTTGTTGTGTCCCGCTGTGTCCCCCACTGTGCGCCGCTGTGTCTACTGCTGTGTCCCGCTGTGTCCTCGCTGTGTCCCAGGCTGTGTTCCGCTGTGTCCTCGCTGTGTCCCCCGATGTGTCCTTTTGTGTCCCCAGCTGTGTACCCCCGCTGTGTTCCGCTGTGTCCCCGATGTATCGACGCTGTGTCCCGCTGGGTCCCACTGTGTCCTCGCTGTGTTCCCAGCTGTGTCCCACTGTGTAGCCATCTGTGTCCCCCTCTGTGTCCTGCTGTTTCTCCCGCTGTGTCCCGGTGTGTCCCACTGTGTACTGCTGTGTCCCCCGCTGAGTCACGCTGTGTCCCCGCTGTATCGATGCTGTGTCCCGCTGAGTCCCGCTGGGTCCTCGCTGTGTCCCCCACTGTGTCCCGCTGTGTCCACCGCTGTGTCCCCCGCTGTGTCCTGCGGTGTCCCCCGCTGTGTCCCCTGTGTCCCGATGTGTCCTCGCTCTGTCCCACGCTGTGTTCCGCTGTGTCCTCGCTGTGTCCCCTGCTGTGTCCCGCTGTGTCCCCGCTGTATCGACGCTGTGTCCTGCTGGGTCACGCTGTGTCCCCGCTGTGTCCCTTGTTGTGTCCCGCTGTGTCCTCCACTGTGCACCGCTGTGTCTACTGCTGTGTCCCGCTGTGTCCTCGCTGTGTCCCAGGCTGTGTTCCGCTGTGTCCTCGCTGTGTCCCCCGATGTGTCCCTTTGTGTCCCCAGCTGTGTACCCCGCTGTGTCCCGCTGTGTCCCCGCTGTATCGACGCTGTGTCCTGTTGTGTCCCGCTGTGTCCTCGCTGTGTCCCTTGTTGTGTCCCGCTGTGTCCCCCACTGTGTCCCTTTGTGTCCCCAGCTGTGTAACCCGCTGTGTAACGCAGTGTCCCCGCTGTATCGACGCTGTGTCCCGCTGAGTCCCGCTGGGTCCTTGCTGTGTCCCCCACTGTGTCCCGCTGTATCCACCGCTGTGTCCCCCGCTGTGTCCTGCTGTGTCCCCCGCTGTGTCCCGCTGTGTCCCTCTGTGTCCTCGCTGTGTCCCACGCTGTGCTCCACTGTGCTCTCGTTGTGTTCCCTGCTGTGTCCCGCTGTTTCCCACTGTGTCCCACTGTGTCCTCGCTGTGTCCCCCTCTGTGTCCCGCTGTGTCCCGCTGTGTACTCGCTGTTTCCCCGCTGTGTCCCGCTGTGTCCCCATTTTCCCCTGCTGTGTCCCCAATGTCCCCCGCTTTGTCCCGCTGTGTCCCCGCTGTGTCCCCCGCTGAGTTCCCGCTGTGTCCTGCTGTGTCCCCCGCTGCGTCCTGCTGTGTCCCGCTGTATCTCCGCTGTGTCACCGCTGTGTCCTTGCTGTGGCCCGCTGTGGACACGCTGTGTCCCGCTGTGTCCCGCTTTGTCCCACTATGTCCCTGCTGTGTCCCCCGCTGTGTACCTCACTGTGTCCCGCTTTGTCCCCCGCTGTGTCCCGCTTTGTCCCCCCTGTGTCCCCCTCTGTGTCCGGCTGTGTCCCCCACTGTGTCCTGATGAGTCCCCTGCTGTGTCCCCGCTATGTCCCACTGTGTTCCGCTGTGTCCCGTTGTGTCCTCGCTGTGTCTCCCGCAGTGTCCCGCTGTGTCTTCGCTGTGTCCCCCGCTGTGTCTCGCTGTGTCCCCCACTGTGTCCTGCTGTGTCACGCTGTGTCCCGCTGTTTCCCCCCTGTGTCCCGCTGTGTCCGCGCTGTGTCCCGCTCTGTCCCCCCTGTGTCCCCCGCTGTGCCCCGGCTGTGTCTCGCTGTGTCCTCACTGTGTCCCCTGCTGTCTCCCGCTTTTTCCCCCGCTGTGTCGCTCTGTGTCCTGCTGTGTCCCGCTGTGTTCCACTCTGCCCCGCTGTGTCCTCGCTGTGTCTCCCGCAGTGACCCGCTGTGTCCTCGCTGTGTCCCGCTGTGTCCCGCTGTGTACCCTGCTGTGTCCAGCTGTGTCCCCATTGTGTACACCGATGTGTCCAGCTGTGTCCCCCGCTGTGTCCCACTGTGTCCCCCGCTGTGTCCCGCTGTGTCACGCTATGTCCCGCTCTGTCCTTGCTGTGTCCCGCTGTGTCACCGCTGTGTCCCCCGCTGTCTTCCGCTTTGTCCCACGCTGTGTCCCGCTGTGTCCCCGTTGTCCCCAGCTGTGTCACGCTGTGTCACGCTGTTTTCCCAGCTGTGTCCCGATGTTTCCTCCACTATATCCCGCACTCTTTCTCGCTGTGTCCACCACTGTGTCCGGCTGTGTCCTGCTGTGTCCCGCTGTGTAGCCCGCTGTGTCCAGCTGTGTCCCCCTCTGTGTCCCGCTGTGTCCTGCTGTGTCCCGCTGTGTCCCACTGTGTCCCGCTGTGTCCTCGCTGTGTCCCCACAGTGTCCCGCTGTGTACCCCGTAGTGTCCAGCTCTGTCCCCGCTATGTCCCGCTGTGTCCCGCTGTGTCCTCGCTGTTTCCCTGCTGTGTCCCGCTGTGTCCCCGTTGTCCCCTGCTGTGTCCCCAATGTCCTCTGCTGTGTCCCGATGTGTCCCTGCTGTGTACCCCGCTGAGTTCCCGATGTGTCCTGCTGTGTCCCCCGCTGTGTCCCCGCTGTGTCCTTGCTGTGGCCCGCTGTGGCCCCGCTGTGTCCCGCTGTGTCCCGCTATGTCCCCGCTGTGTCCCCTGCTGTGTCACTCGCTGTGTCCCGCTGTGTCCCCCGCTGTGTCCTGCTTTATCCCCCCTGTGTCCCCCTCTGTGTCTGGCTGTGTCCCCGCTGTGTCCCACTGTGTTCCGCTGTGTCCCGTTGTGTCCTTGCTGTGTCTCCCGCAGTGTCCCGCTGTGTCTTCGCTTGTTCCCCGCTGTGTCCCGCTGTGTCCCCCACTGTGTCCCGCTGTGTTCCGCTGTGTC
This sequence comes from Dipodomys ordii, assembly GCF_000151885.1. Classification (NCBI taxonomy): domain Eukaryota; kingdom Metazoa; phylum Chordata; class Mammalia; order Rodentia; family Heteromyidae; genus Dipodomys; species Dipodomys ordii. The sequence continues at coordinate 6,671 of NW_012291263.1, read as the reverse complement.
CCCACTGTGTCGCTCTGTGTCCAGCTGTGTCCCGCTTTGTTCCACTGTGCCCCGCTGTGTCCTCGCTGTGTCTCCCGCAGTTTCCCGATATGTCCTCGCAGTGTCCCGATGTGTCCTCGCTCTGTCCCGCTGTTTCCCGCTGAGTACCCTGCTGTGTCCAGCTGTGTCCCCACTGCATACCGCGATGTGTCCAGCTGTGTCCACCGCTGTGTCCCACTGTGTCTCCTGCTGTGTCCCGCTGTGTCCCACTGTGTTCCGCGGTGTCCCGTTGTGTCCTCGCTGTGTCTCCCGCAGTGTCCCGCTGTGTCTTCGCTGTGTCCCCCGCTGTGTCCCGCTGTGTCCCCCACTATGTCCCGCTGTGTCCCTGCTGTGTCCCGCTGTGTCCCCGCTGTGTCCCTCTGTGTCCCCGCTGTGTCCCGCTGTGTCCCCTGCTGTGTCCCCCGCTGTGTCCCGGCTGTGTCTCGCTGTGTCCTCGCTGTGTCCCGCTGTGTCCCCAGCTGTGTACCCGGCTGTATCTCCCGATGTGTCCCGCTGTTTCCCCAACTGTGTCCTGCTGTGTCCCCCGCTATGTCCCGCTGTGACATGCTGTGTCCCCCACTTTTTCCCCGCTGTGTCCCCGCTATGTCCCGCGGTGTCCCGCTGTGTCCCCCACTATGTCCCGCTGTGTCCCTGCTGTGTCCCGCTGTGTCCCCGATGTGTCCCTCTGTGTCCCCGCTGTGTCCCGCTGTGTCCCCTGCTGTGTCCCCCGCTGTGTCCCGGCTGTGTCTCGCTGTGTCCTCGCTGTGTCCCACTGTGTCCCCCGCTGTGTCCCCGGCTGTATCTCCCAATGTGTCCCGCTGTTTCCCCAACTGTGTCCTGCTGTGTCCCCCGCTATGTCCCGCTGTGACATGCTGTGTCCCCCACTTTTTCCCCACTGTGTCCCAGCTATGTCCCGCGGTGTCCCGCTGTGTCCCCCACTATATCCCGCTGTGTCCCTGCTGTGTCCCGCTGTGTCCCCGCTGTGTCCCTCTGTGTCCCCGCTGTGTCCCGCTGTGTCCCCTGCTGTGTCCCCCGCTGTGTCCCGGCTGTGTCTCGCTGTGTCCTCGCTGTGTCCAGCTGTGTCCCCCGATGTCTCCAGCTCTTTCCCCCACTGTGTCTCATGCTTTGTCTCCGCTGTGTCCCACTGTGTCCCGCTGTGTCCTGCTGTGTCCCCCACTGTGACCCTTTGTATCCCCAGCTGTGTAACCCGCTGTGTAACGCTGTGTCCCCGCTGTATCGACACTGTGTCCCGCTGGGTCCCGCTGTGTCCTCGCTGTGTTTCCCGTTGTGTCCCACTGTGTCCCCCACTGTGTCCTCCGCTGTGTCCTCCTGTGTCCCCTGCTGTGTCACATTGTGTCTCGCTGTGTCCCCCGCTGTGTCCCTGCTGTGTCCCTGCTGTGTCCCCACTGTGTCCCGCTGTGTCCCGCTGTGTCCTCACAGTGTTTCATGCTGTGTTTCGCTATGTCCCCTGCTGTGTCCCATTGTGTCCCTCTGTGTCCCCCGCTGTGTCCCTGCTGTGTCCTTGCTGTGTCCCCACTGTGTCCCACTGTGTCCCCCACTGTGTCCCGCTGTGTCCTCGCTGTGTCCCGCTGTGTCCCCGCTGTGTCCCACTGTGTAACCCGCTGTGTCCCGTTGTGTCCCATTGTATCCCCGCTGTGTCCCCTGTATCCCGCTGTGTCCCACTGTGTCCAGCTGTGTCCCCGCTGTGTCCCGCTATATCCCCCTGTTTGTCCCCCGATTTGTCCCGCTGTGTCCCGCTGTGTCCCCTGCTGTGTCCCTGCTGTGTTCCGCTGTGTTCCGCTGTGTCCCGCTGTGTCCTCGCTTTGTCTCCCGCAGTGACCCGCTGTGTCCTCGCTGTGTCCCGCTGTGTCCCGCTGTGTACCCTATGTGTCCAGCTGTGTCCCTACTGTGTACCCCGCTGTGTCCAGCTGTGTTCCCCGCTGTGTACCGCTGTGTCCCCCGCTGTGTCCTGCTGTGTCACGTTATGTCCCGCTCTGTCCCCGCTGTGTCCCGCTGTGTCCCCCGATTTGTCCCCCACTGTGTCCCCGCTGTGTCCCTGCTGTTTCCTCTGTGTCCCCCACTGTGTCCCCTGCTGTGTCCGAGCTGTGTCCCCGCTGTCCCCCGGTGTGTCCCTGCTGTGTCCCGCTGTGTTCTGCTGTGTCCCCGCTGTGTCCCGCTGTGTACCCCTCTGTGTCCAGCTTTGTCCCACGCTCTGTCCCCCACTGTGTTCCGCTGTGACCCCGCAGAGTCACCGCTGTTTCCCGCTGTGTCCCGCTGTGTTCCATGGTGTCCCGCTTTGTGCCCCGCTGTGTCCCCCGCTGAGTCCCCGCTGTGTCCCCGCTGTGTCCTGCTGTGTCCTCGCTGTGTCCCCCGCTGTCTCCCGCTCTGTCCCCCGCTGTGTCTCATGCTTTGTGTCTGCTGTGTCCCACTGTGTCCCGCTGTGTCCCGCTGTGTCCCCCACTGTGACCCTTTGTGTCCCCAGCTGTGTCACGCTGTGTCCCCGCTGTGTCCCGCTGTGTACTGCTGTGTCCCCCGCTGAGTCCCGCTGTGTCCCAGCTGTGTCCCGCTGTGTCCCACCTGTGTCCCCCGCTGTGCCCCGTTGTGTCCCGCTGTGTACCCCGCTGTGTCCCCCGCTGTGTCCCGCTGAGTCCCCCGCTGTTTCCCGCTGTGTCCACTGCAGTGTCCCCGCTGTGCCCCGCTGTTTCCCGCTGTGTCCCGCTGTGTCCTGCTGTGTCCCATGCTGTGTCCCGCTGTGTCCCCCGCTGTGTCCCACTGTGTCCCTTCTCTGTCTCCGCTGTCCCCTGCTGTTTCCCCCGCTGTGTCCCGCTGTGTCCTCGCTTTGTCCTCCGCTGTGTCCCACTGTGTCCTCGCTGTGTCCCCTGCTGTGTCCCGCTGTGTCCCGCTGTGTCCTCGCTGTGTCCCCCGCTGTGTCCCGCTGTGTCCCGCTGTGTCCTCGCTGTGTCCCAACCTGTGTTCCGCTGTGTGCTCGCTGTGTCCCCCGATGTGACACGTTGTGTCCCCAGGTGTGTACCCCGCTGTGTCCCACTGTGTACACACTGTATCGACTCTGAGTCCCGCTGAGTCTTGCTGTGTCCTCGCTGTGTCCCCCGGTGTGTCCCGCTGTGTCCACCGCTGTGTCCCGCCGTGTCCCCTGCTGTGTCCCGCTGTGTCCACTGCTGTGTCCCCGCGGTGTCCCGCTGTTTCCTCCCCTTTGTCCCGCTGTGTCCTCGCTGTGTCCCCCGTTGTGTCCCTCGCTGGGTCCCCCGCTGTGTCCCGCTTTGTCCCCTGCTGTGTCCGGCTGTGTCCACTGCTGTGTCCCCACTGTGTACCACTGTGTCCCCGGCTGTGTCCCGCTGTATCCTCGCTGTTTCCCCCGTTGTGTCCCTCTGTGTCCTCGCTGTGTCACCTGCTGTGTCCCGCTGTGTCCCCCGCTGTGTCCGGCTGTGTCCCGCTGTGTCCCCCAATGTGTCCCCGTGTGTCCTGCTGTGTACCCCCCTGTGTCCACCTTTGTCCCCGATGTGTCTCGCTTTGTCCCACGCTCTGTCCCACACTGTGTTCCACTGTGTCCCCCGCTGTGTCCCCCGCTGTGTCCCGCTGTGTCCCCGCAGGGTCACCGCTGTTTCCCGCTGTGTTCCGTCGTGTCCCGCTTTGTCCCCCTCTGTGTCCCCCGCTTAGTCCCCGCTGTGTCCCCACTGTGTCAAGCTGTGTCCTCGCTGTGTCCCCCTTTGTCTCCCGCTCTGTCCCCCGCTGTGTCTCATGCTTTGTCTCCGCTGTGTCCCACTGTGTCCTGCTGTGTCCCGCTGTGTCCCCCACTGTGACCCTGTGTGTCCCCAGCTGTGTAGCCCGCTGTGTAAGGCTTTGTCCCCGCTGTATCGACGCTGTGTCCCGCTGGTTCCCACTGTGTCCTCGCTGTGTCCCCCGCTGTATCCCGTTGTGTCCCGCTGTGTCCACCGCTGTGTCCCTGCTGTGTCTCTGCTGTGTCCCCTGCTGTGTCCTGCTGAGTCCCGCTGTGTCCCAGCTGTGTCCCGCTGTGTCCCACCTGTGTCCGCCGCTGTGTCCCGCTGTGTCCCCCGCTGTGTCCCGCTGTGTCCACTGCAGTGTCCCAGCTGTGTCCCTCTGTTTCCAGCTATGTCCCTGATGTGTCCCCACTGTGTCCCAATGTGTCCTTGCTGTGTCCCCAGCTCTGTCCTGCTGTGTCTCCCCTGTGTATCCCGCTGTGTCCCGCTTTGTCCCGCTGTGTCCCGCTGTGTCCCCCGCTGTGTCCAGCTGTGTCCTCACTGTGTCCCGCTCTGTCTCCCCCTTGTCCCCCGCTGTGTCCGCGCTGTTTCCCCTGTTCTGTCCCGCTGTGTCCTCGCTGTGTCCCCTGCTGTGTCCCGCTGTGTCCCGCTGTGTCCTCGCTGTGTCCCACGCTGTGTTCCGCTGTGTACTCACTGTGTCCCCCTATGTGTCCCGTTGTGTCCCCAGCTGTGTACCCCGCTGTGTCCCGCTGTGTACCCACTGTATCGATGCTGTGTCCCGCTGTGTCCCGCTGTGTCCTCGCTGTGTCCACAGCTGTGTCCCGCTCTGTCCCCCGCTGTGTCCCGCTGTGTCCCCCGCTGTTTCCCCCTGTGTCCACTGCTGTGTCCCCGCTGTGTACCGCTGTGTCCCCCGCTGTGTCCCGCTGTGTCCTCGCTGTGTCCCCTGCTGTGTCCCGCTGTGTCCTCGCTTTGTCCCCCGCTGTGTCCCGATGTGTCCCCCGCTGTGTCCCCGCTGTGTTCCCGCTATGTCCAGCTGTGTCACCGCTGTGTCCCACTGTGGCCCCTCTTTGTCTCCATTGTCCCCCGCTGTTTCCCCCGTTGTGTCCCGCTGTGTCCTCGCTGTGTTCCCTGCTGTGTCCCGCTGTGTCCTTGCTGTGACCCGCTGTGTCCCACTGTGTTCCCGCTGTGTCCCCGCTGTGTCCCGCTGTGTCTCCGCTGTGTCCTGCTGTGTCCTCGTTGTGTCCCCCGCTGTGTCCCGCTCTGTCTCCCGCTGTGTCTCATGCTTTGTCTCTGCTGTGTCCCACTGTGTCCCGCTGTGTCCCGCTGAGTCCCCCGCTGTGTCCCACTGTGTCCACTGCAGTGTCCCCGCTGTGTCCCGCTGTTTCCCACTGTGTCCCGCTGTGTCCTGCTGTGTCCCACGCTGTGTTCCGCTGTGTCCCCCGCTGAGTCCCCGCTGTGTCCCCGCTGTGTCCTGCTGTGTCCTCGCTGTGTCCCCTGTGTCTCCCACTCTGTCCCCCGCTTTGTCTCACGCTTTGTCCCCACTGTGTCCCACTGTGTTCCTCTGTGTCCCGCTGTGTCACCACTGTGTCCCTTTGTGTCCCCATCTGTGTAACCCGCTGTGTAATGCTGTGTCCCTGCTGTATCGACAATGTGTCCCGCTGGGTCCCGCTGTGTCCTCACTGTGTTCCCCGTTGTGTCCCGCTCTTTCCCCCACTGTGTCCCCCGCTGTGTCCTGCTTTGTCCCCCCCTGTGTCCCGCAGTGTCCCCCGCTGAGGCCCCCGCTGTGTCCCCGCTGTTTCCGGCTGTGTCCCCCGCTGTGTCCCCTGATGTGTCCTGCTGTGTCCCCTCTGTGTCCCCCTCTGTGTCCCCGCTGTGTCCCCGTAGTCCCCTGGTGTGTCCCCGCTGTCCCCTGCTGTGTCACGCTGTGTCCCCTCTGTCCCCCGCTGTGTCCCACTGTATCCCTCTGTGTTCTCCGCTGGGTCCCGCTATGTCCTCGCTGTGTTTCCTGCTGTGTCCCGCTGTGTACGCCTCTGTGTCCCCCGCTGTGTCCTGCTGTGTCCCCGCTGTGTCCCTGATGTGTCCCCGCTGTGTCCCGCTGTGTACTGCTGTGTCCCCCGCTGAGTCCCGCTGTGTCCCCGCTGTGTCCAGATGTGTCCTCGCTGTGTCCCCCGCTGTGTCCCACTGTGTCTCTCCTGTGTCCTCCGCTGTGTCCCGCTGTGTCGCGCTGTGTCCCCCGCTGTGTCCCGCTGTGTCCTCGCTGTGTCCTGCTCTGTCTCCCCCTTTTCCCCTGTCGTGTTCCGTGGTGTCCTGCTTTGTCCCCCACTATGTCCCACAGTGAGTCCCCGCTGTGTTCCTGCTGTGTCCCGCTGTGTCCTCCCTGTGTCCCCAGCTGTGTCCCGCTGTGTTCCCCGCTGGGTTCCGCTGTGTCCCGCTGTGTCCCCGCTGTATCGACGCTGTGTCCTGCTGGGTCCCGCTGTGTCCTCGCTGTGTTCCCCGCTGTGTCCCGCTGTGTACCCCTCTGTGTCCCACGCTGTGTCCCACTGTGTCCCCCACTGTGTCCCTGATGTGTCCCCGCTGTGTACCGCTGTGTCCCGCTCTGTACTGCTGTGTCCCCCGCTGAGTCCCGCTGTGTCGCCGCTGTGTCCCCATGTGTCCTCGCTGTGTCCCCCGCTGTTTCCCGCTGTGTCTCTCCTGTGTCCCCCGCTGTGTCCAGCTGTGTCCCGCTGTGTCCCCCGCTGTGTCCCCCGCTGTGTCGCGCTTTGTCCCCCGCTGTGTCCTGCTGTGTCCTCGCAGTGTCCCGCTCTGTCTCCCCCTTGTCCCCCGCCGTGTTCCGTGGTGTCCTGGTTTGTCCCCCACTATGTCCCACAGTGAGTCCCCGCTGTGTTCCCGCTGTGTCCTCCCTGTGTCCCCAGCTGT
>NW_012291262.1:0-3505 GCF_000151885.1 Dipodomys ordii | reverse complement strand
GAGGACACAGCGGGACACAGCGTCGGTACAGCGGGGACACAGCAGGACACAGCGAGGTACAGAGCTGGGGACACAACGGGACACAGGGGGGACACAGCTGGACACAGCGGGCCACCACGGGACAGAGCAGTACACAGCTGGACACAGTGGTGACACTGCGTGGACACAGCGGGGACACAGCAGGACACAGTGGAGGACAAAGCGGAACACAGCAGGACACAGTGGGGACACAGCGGGACAGAGCGGGGTACACAGTGGGGGACACAGCGGGACACAGCGGGGAACACAGCGAGGAAACAGCGGGACACAGCGTCGGTACAGTGGGGACACAGTGGGGACACAGCGGGACTCAGCGGGGGACACAGCGGGACACAGCTGGACACAGTGGGGACAGAGCAGGGGACATAGTGGGACACAGCGGGGACACAGCTGGACACTGCAGGGGACACAGCGAGGTACACAGCTGGGGACACATCGGGACACAGTGGGGGACACAGCAGGACACAGCGGGAACACAGCTGGACACAGCGGTGTACACAGCGGGACACAGCGGGGACACAGCGGGGACACAGCGGGGACACAGCTGGACACTGCAGGGAACACAGCAGGGGACACAGCGGGACACAGCGTGGTACACAGCGGGACATAGCTGGGTACACAGCGGGGGACACAACGGGACACAGCGGGGGAAACAGAGGGAAACAGAGGGACACATTGAGGTCAACGCGGGGGACACAGCAGGAACACAGCTGGGGACACAGCGGGACACAGCGGGGAATACAGCGGGACACAGCGGCAGACACAGGGGGGACAATGCGGGACACAGCAGGTGACACAGAAAGGACACAGCGGGGACACAGTGGGACTAAGCGGGGGACACAGCGGGACACAGCTGGACACAGCGGGACACAGCTGGACACAGTGGGGACACAGCAGGGACACAGCAGGGGACAAAGCGGAACACAGCAGGACACAGTGGGGGACACAGCGGGAAACACAGCAGGGGACACAGCGGGAAACACAGCGAGGACACAGCGGGACACAGCGTCGGTACAGCTGGGACACAGCGGGACACAGCGAGGTACACAGCTGGGGACACATTGGGACACAGTGGGGGACACAGCGGGACACAGCAGGAACACAGCTGGACACAGTGGGGTAAACAGCGGGACACAGCGGGGACACATCGGGGACACAGCGGGGACACAGCTGGACACTGCAGGGAACACAGCGGGGGACACAGCGGGACACAGCGTGGTACACAGCGGGACATAGCTGGGTACACAGCGGGGGACACAACGGGACACAGCGGGAGAAACAGAGGGAAACAGAGGGACACATCGAGGTCAACGCGGGGGACATAGCAGGAACACAGCTGGGGACATAGCGGGACACAGTAGGGGACACAGTGGGACACAGCGGGAACACAGCTGGACACAGCGGGGTACACAGCGGGACACAGCGGGGACACATCAAGGACACTGCGGGAACATAGCAGGACACAACAGCATACACAGCGGGACACAGTGGGACACATCGGGGGACACAGTGAGGACACAGCGGAACAGAGCGTGGGACAAAGCGAGGACACAGCGGGACACAGTGGGACACAGCGGGACACAGCAGTGACACAGCAGTAGACACAGCGGGACAAAGCGGGGGACAGAGCGGGAGACAGCGGGGCACACAGCGAGGACACAGCGGCGGACACAGCGGGGACACAGCGGGGACTCAACGGGGGACACAGCGAGGGACATAGCGGGACACCACCGAACACAGCGGGACACAGCGGGAAACAGCGGTGACCCTGCGGGGACACAGCGAGGACACAGCGGGACACAGCGGGGGCACAGCGGGACACAGCGGGGCACAGCGGGGACAAAGCAGGGACACAGCAGGAACACAGCGGGGGACACAGCCGAACACAACGGGACACAGCGGGGGGCACAGCAGGACACAACGGGGGACACAGCGGGGGACACAGTGGGAGACAACAGGGAACACAGCGGGGACCCAGCGGGACACAGCAGAAAACACCATCGATACAGCGGGAACACAGCGTTACACAGCGGGTTACACAGCTGGGGACACAAAGGGACACAGTGGGGGACATTGCGGGACACCACGGAACACAGCAGGACACAGCGGGAAACAGCGGTGACCCTGCAGAGACACAGCAGGACACAGCGGGGGACACAGCAGGACACAGGAGGGGACACAGCGAGGACATAGCAGGACACAGCGGGCGACACAGCGAGGACACAGCGGGACTCAGGGGGGGACAGAGAGTGACACAGCAGGACACAGCGGGACATAGCTGGACACAGCGGGGACACAGCAGGGACACAGCGGGGGAAAAAGCCGAACACAGCGGGACACAGTGAGGGACAAAGCGGAACACAGCGGGACACAGTGGGGGACACAGCGGGACAGAGCGGGGGCACAGCGGGGGACACTGTGGCACACAGCGGGGAACACAGTGAGGACACAGCGGGACACAGCGTCGGTACAGCGGGGACACAGCAGGACACAGCGAGGTACAGAGCTGGGGACACAAGAGGACACAGAGGGGACACAGCTGGACACAGCGGGCCACCACGGGACAGAGCAGTACACAGCTGGACACAGAGGTGACACTGCGTGGACACAGCGGGGACACAGCAGGACACTGCGGGGGACACAGCGAGGACACAGCATGACACAGCGCGACAAGCGGGGGACAAAGCGGTAGACAGCGGGGGACAAAGCGAGGACACAGCGGGACATAGCAGGGACACAGAGGGGACATGGCGGAGACACAGCGGAACACAGAAAGGACACAGATCGGACTCAGCGGGGGACACAGCGGGGGACAAAGCGGGACACCACGGGACACAGTGGGACACAGCAGGACAAAGCAGGGACACTGTGGAAGCAAAGAGCGGGACAGAGCGTGGGACACTGCAGGACTCATCGGAGACACAGCGGGACACATCGGGGACAGAGGGGGTCACAGCGTGGCACAGTCAGACACAGCGGGGGACACAGCGAGGACAAAGCGGGACACAGGGGGACACAGTGGGGGACACAGCGGGGGACAAAGCGGAAAACAGCGGGACACAGTGGGGGACACAACGGCACACAGCGGGGAACACAGCAAGGGCAAAGCGGGACACAGCGTCGGTACAGCGGGGACACAGCGGGATACAGCGAGGTACACAGCTGGGGACACAACGGGACACAGGGGGGACACAGCTGGACACAGCGGACACAAAGCTTGAGACACAGCGGGGGACAGAGCGGGAGACAGCGGGGGACACATCGGGATACAGCGGGACAGAGCGGGGACACAGCTGGACACAGCGGGGTACACACCGTGACACAGCGGGGACACAGCGGGGACACAGCGGAACACAGCGGGACACAGCGGTGACACAGTGTGGACACAGCGGGACACAACGGGGGGACACAGTGAGGACACAGCGGGACAGAGCGGGGACATAGCTGGACACAGCGAGGTACACAG
>NW_012291261.1:0-6148 GCF_000151885.1 Dipodomys ordii | reverse complement strand
ACAGAGGGGTACACAGCGGGACACAGCGGGGAACACAGCGAGGACACAGTGGGACACAGCGGGGAACACAGCGGGAAACAGCGGAACACAGCGGGACACAGCAGGGACCCAGCAGTAGACAAAGCAGGACACAGCGGGGGACACAGCGGGGCCCAGCGGGGGACACAGAGAGGACACAGCGGGAAATAGCGGGGGAAACAGCGGGACACAGCGGGGGACACAGCGGGGGACACCGCGGGACACAGCCGGACACAGCGGGCCCAAGGGGACACAGCGTCGATACAGCGGGGACACAGCAGGACACAGCGGAACACAGCAGGACACAGTAGGGACACAGCAGTAGACAAAGCGGGACACAGCGGGGGACACAGCGGGACACAGCGGGACACAGCGGGGACACAGCGGGACTCAGCGGGGGACAGAGCAGTACACAGCGGGACACAGCGGAACACAGCGGGGGACACAGCGGGACACGGAGGGGGACACAGAGTGTTACACAGCGGGACACAACGGGGAACACAGCGAGGACACAGCGGGACCCAGCGGGACACAGCGTCGATACAGCGGGGACACAGCGGGACACAGTGGGGTACACAGCTGGGGACACAAAGGGACACATCGGGGGACACAGCGAGGACACAGCGGAACACAGCGTGGGACACAGCGAGGACACAGGGGGACACAGCGGGACAAAGCGGGGACACTGCAGAAGCACAGAGCGGGACAAAACGGGGGACAAAGCTAGACACAGTAGGGGATACAGCCGGAAAAAGCGGGGGACAGAGCGGGGGAAAATGCAGGACTCAGTGCGGACACAGCGGGACACAGTGGGACACATCGGGGACAGAGCGGGACACAGCGTGGCACAGTCGGACACAGCAGCGGACACAGCAGGACACAACGGGGGACACACTGAGGTCACTGCGAGACCGAGCGGGGGATACAGCGAGAACACATCGGGACACAATGGGACACAGCGGGGGACACAGCGGGGACACAGCGGAACACAGCCTGGACACAGCGGGACACAGCAGGGGACACAGCGGGACACAGCACGGGACACAGCAGGGGACACATCGGGACACAGTGGGGGACACAGCGGGACACAGCGGGAACACAGCTGGACACAGCGGGGTACACAGCGGGACACAGCGGGGACACAGCGGGGACACAGCGGGGACACAGGGAGGACACAGCGGGACACAGCGGGACACAGCGGGGACAAAGCTTGAGACACAGCGGGGGACAGAGCGGGAGAAAGCGGGGACACAGCGGGACACTGCGGGGGACACCGCGGGACACAGCGGGGGACACATCGGGACAAAGCAGGACACATCGGGGACAGAGCGGGACACAGCGTGACACAGTCGGAAACAGCGGGGGACACAGCGGGACACAATGGGGGACACAGTGAGGACACAGCGGGACAGAGCGGGGACACAGCTGGACACAGCAGGAACACAGCATTGGTCACAATGGGACACAGCGGGGGACACAGCCGGACACAGCGGGGACACAGCAGGGGACACAGCGGGACACAGCGGGGACACAACTGGACACTGCGGGGAACACAGCGGGACACAGCGGGGGAAACAGCGGAACACAGCGTGGTACACAGCGGGACACAGCGGGGTACACAGCGGGGGACACAACGGGACACAGCGGGGGACACAGAGGGAAACAGAGGGACACAGCGAGGACAACGTGCGTGACACAGCGGGGACACAGCTGGGGACACAGCGGGACACAGCGGGACACAGCTGGACACAGCGGGGACACAGCAGGGACACAGCAGGGGACAAAGTGGAACACAGCGGAACACAGTGGGGGACACAGCGGGACACAGCGGGAAACACAGCGGGGGACACAGCGGGACACAGCGGGGAACACAGCGAGGACACAGCAGGACACAGCGTCGGTACACCGGGGACACTGCGGGACACAGCGAGGTACACAGCTGGGGACACAACGGGACGCAGGGGGGACACAGCGGGACACAGCAGGGGACACAGCGGAACACAGTGGGGGACAGAGCATGGGACACAATGAGACACAGCGGGGACAAAGCTTTACACAGCGGGGTACACAGCGGGACACAGCGGGTCACAGCAGGGACACAGCGGGACACAGCGCGACACAGCGGAGGACACAGAGGGACACAGCAGGGGACACAGCTAGGACACAGCGGGACACAGCGGGTGACACAGCGAGGACACAGCGGGACTCAGCGGGGGACAGAGCGTGACACAGCACGACAGAGCAGGACATAGCTGGACACAGCGGGGACACAGCAAGGACACAGTGGGGGACAAAGCGGAACACAGCGGGGGACACAGTGGGACACAGCAGGGGACAGAGCGGGAGACAACGGGGGACACAGCGGGACACAGTGGGGGACACAGCGGGACACAGCGGGGGACACAGCAGGGGACACAGCGGGACACAGTGGTGGACACAGCGGGACAGAGCGGGGACACAGCTGGACACAGCAGGGTACACACCGTGACACAGTGGGGACACAGCGGGGACACAGCGGGACACAGCGGGACACATCGGGGACAGAGCGGGTTACACAGCTGGGGACACAAAGAGACACATCGGGGGACACAGCGAGGACACAGCGGAACCCAGCGTGGGATACAGAGAGGACACAGCGGGACACAGCAGGGACAAAGCAGTAGACACAGCGGGACACAGCGGGGGACATGAGGGACACAGCGGGGGACACAGCGAGGACACAGTGGGACACAGCGGGACAAAGCGTCGATACAGCAGGGACACAGCGGGAACAGCGGGGTACAGAGCTGGGGACACAATGGGACACAGCAGGGGATACAGCGAGGACACAGAGGGGGACACAGAGGGTTACACAGCGGGACACAACGGGGAACACAGCGAGGACACAGCGGGACCCAGGGGGACACAGCGTCGATACAATGAGGACACAGCGGGACACAGGGGGTACACAGCTTGGGACACAAAGGAACACAGCGGGACACAGCGGGACACAGTGGGACACAGTGGGACACAGCGTGGACAAAGCTTGAGACACAGCTGGGGACAGAGCGGGAGACAGCTGGGGAAACAGTGAGGACACAGCGGGACACAGCTGGGACCCAGCGGGGACTCAGCAGGGGACACAGCGAGGCACAACAGGGACACAGTGGGGGACAGAGCGGGGGACAGAGCGGTACACAGCGGGACACAGCGGGAAACAGCGGGTACAGAGCGGGACACAGCGGGACACAGCGGGACACAGTGGGGGACACAGCGGGACACTGCGTTAGACACAGCGAGGACACAACGGGACACAGCGGAACACAGTGGGACACAGCGGAACACAGCGGGACACAGCAGGGACACAGCTGGGGACACAGCGGGACACAGCGGGGTATACAGCGGGACAAATCGGCGGACACAGGGGGGACAAAGCGGGACGCAGCGGGGGACACAGCAATGACACAGCAGGATACAGCGGGGACACAGCGGGACACAGCGGGACTCAGCGGGGACAGAGCGGGACAGAGCGGGACACAGTCGGACACAGCGGGGGGACACAGCGGGACACAAAGGGGGACACAGTGAGGACACAGCGGGACACAGCGGGGGACAGAGCGGGAGACAGCGGGGCACACAGCGAGGACACGGGGGGGACACAGCGAAGACACAGCGGGGACTCAGCGGGGGACACAGCGAGGGACATAGCGGGACACCACAGAACACAGCGGGAAACAGCGGTGACCCTGCGGGGACACAGCGAGGACACAGCGGGACACAGCGGGGGACACAGCGAGGAGACAGCGGGACACAGCGGGGACACAGCGGGGACACAGCGGGACACAGTGGGTCACAGCAGGGACACAGCGGAATACAGCGTCGATACAGCGGGGACACAGCGGGACAAAGTGGGGTACACAGCTGGGGACACAAAGGGACACATCGGGGGACACAGCAAGCACACAGCGGAACACAGCTTGGGACACAGCAGTACACAGCGGGACACAGCGGGAAACAGCGGGGAACACAGCGAGGACACAGCGGGACACAGCGTCGATACAGCGGGGATACAGCGGGACACAGCATGGGACACAGCGAGGACACAGCGGGACACATCGGGACACAGTGGGACACAGCAGGGACACAGCAGTAGACACAGCGGGACACTACGGGGGACACAGCGGGACACAGCGGGGGACACAGCGGGACACAGCGGGGACACAGTGGGGACTCACTGGGGGACACAGCGGGGGACAAAGCGGGACACCACGGGACACAGCGAGACACAGCAGGACACAGCGGGGACACTGCGGGGACACAGTGTGACACAGCGGGGGACACAGTGGCCACAGCGGGACACAGCAGGGGACACAGCGGGGACACAGCTGGACACAGCGGGGGACACAGCGAGGACACAGCGGGACACAGCGGGACACAGTGGGGGACAATGCGGGAGACAGCGGGGAACACAGCGAGGACACATCGGGACACAGCGGAGAAACAGAGGGGATTCAGCGGGGGACACAGCGGGGGACAAATCGGGACACAACCGGACACAGTGGTTCACAGCGGGACGCAGCGGGGACACAGCTGGGACCACAGCCGGACACAGCAGGGGACAGAGAGGGGGACACAGGGGGACAGAGCGGGAACACAGCTAGACACAGCGGGGTCCACAGCAGGAGAAAGTGGCCACACAGCGGGGACACAGCGGGAGACAGCGGGACACAGCGGGGGACACAGAGAGGACACAGAGGGACAGAGCGGAGGACACAGCGAGGACACAGAGGGACATAGCGGGACATACCAGGACACAGCGGGGACACAGCAGGGGATACAGCGGGACACAGCGGGACACAGCGGGGGACACAGTGGGTGACACAGCGGGGGACACAGCGGGACACAGCGGGAGACAGCGGCGGACACAGCGAGGACACAGCGGGACATAGCGGGGAAACAGAGGGGACTCAGCGGGGGACAAAGCGGGACACAGTGGGACACAGCGGGGACACAGAAATAGACACAGCGGGACACAGTGGGGGATACTGTGAGACACAGCGGGGGACACAGGGCGGACCCAGCGGGACACAGCGGGGACACCGCAGTAGACACAGCGGGACACAGCGGGAATCAGCTGGGGACAAAGAGGGGTATACAGCGAGACACAGCGGGGAACACAGCGAGGACACAGCGGGACCCAGCGGGACACAGCGTCGATACAGCGGGGACACAGAGGGACACATCGGGATACACAGCTGGGGCCACAACGGGACACAGCGGGAGACACAGCAAGCACACAGCAGAACACAGTGTGGGAAACGAGGACACAGCGGGACACAGCGGGACACAGTGGGACACAGCGGGGACAAAGCGTGAGACACAGCAGGGGACAGAGCTGGAGACAGCGGGGGACACAGCGAGGACACAGCGGGACACAGTGGGGTACACAGCTGGGGACACAACGGGACACAGAGGGGGACACAGTGAGGACACAGCGGGACACAGCGGGACACAGTGAGGACACTGCGGGAACATAGCGGGACACAGCGGGGTACACAGCAGGACACAGCGGGACACAGGTGGGGACACAGCGGGGACACAGCGGGACACAGCGGGGGACACAGCGAGGACACAGCGGGACACAGTGCGGGACAAAGCGGGAGACAGCGGGGGACACAGCGAGGACACAGAGGCGACACAGAAGGGACTCAGCGGGGGACACAGCGGGGGACAAAGCAGGACACCATGGGACACAATGTGACACAGCGGGACACAGCGGGGAAACTGCGGGGACACAGCAGGACAAAGCAGGGGACAGAGCGGGACACGGCAGGACACAGCGGGGGACACAGCGGGGGACAGCGCAGACAGAGAGGGGACACAGCGGGACACAGTGGTTACAGAGCTGCACACAACGGAGTACATAGCAGGACACAGCGGGCACACAGCGGGGACACAGCGGGACACAGCAGGAAACAGCAGGGACAGAGCGGGGCACAGCGGGACACAGCGGGACACAGCGGGACACAGCGGGGGACACAGCGGGGGACAGCGCAGACAGAGAGGGGACACAGCGGGACACAGTGGTTACAGAGCTGGACACAACGGAGTACATAGCGGAACACAGCGGGCACACAGCGGGGACACAGCG
>NW_012291260.1:0-3199 GCF_000151885.1 Dipodomys ordii | reverse complement strand
TTTCTTTGGGCCTGGCTTACTTCACTTAATATGATTTTTTCCAAGTTTTTCCATTTCCTAACAAATGGGGCAATGCCGTGTCCCGGTGGCTGTCAGCGGGTCTTTTGGGGCTCTCTCGGATGCTGTGTGCCGGGCCTCTCCCGTCTCTTCTTCACATTCTTATGCTTCTGCTTCTCCTGCTTCTGCTTCTTCTGCTTTCCCTCCTTCTCTTCCTGCTTCTCCTCCTGTTTCTGCTTCTCCTTCTGCTTCTGCTTCTTGTCCTTCTTGTGTTTCTTCTGCTTCTGCTTCTCAAGTTTCTGCATCTCCTGCTTCTCCTTCTGCTGCTCTTTCTGCTTCTCCTGCTGCTTTTCCTTCTCCGGCTCCTTCTTCTGCTTCTCTTTCTGCTTCTCCTTCTGTTTCTCCTACTCCTTCTCCTTCTCGTTCTTCTGCTTTTCCTTCTGCTTCTCCTTCTGCTTCTGCATCTTCTGCTTCTTCTGCTACTGCCTCTGCTTCTTCTGTTTCTTCTGCTTCCCCTTCTGCTTCTCCTTCTGCTTTTGCTTCTCTTTCTGCTTCTGCTTCTCCTTCTGCTTCTCCAGATTCTGCTTCTTCTGCTTCTCCTTCTGCTTCAGGTTCTGCTTCTGCTTCTTCGGCTTCTTCTGCTTCTGCTTCTCCTGCTGCTGCTTCTTCTGCTTCTCCTGCTTCTCTTTCTGCTTTTCCTTCTGTTTCTGCTTCTCCTTCTGCTTCTGCTTCTTCTCCTTCCTATGTTTCTTCTGCTTCTGCTTCTCCTGCTTCTGCTTCTCCTGCTTCTCGTTGTGCTTCTCTTTCTGCTTCTCCTTCTCCTTCTGCTGCTTCCCCTTCTGCTTCTCCTTCTGCTTCTGATTCTGCTTCAATTTCTCCTTCTGCTTCTCATTAAGCTTCTGCGTCTTCTGTTTCTTGTGCTTCTCCTGCTTCTGTTTCTCCTGCTTCTCCCACTTCTCGTGCTGCTTCTCCTTCTGCGTCTCTTTCTGCTTCTGCTTATCCTTTTGCTTCTCCTACTCCTAATCCTTCTCTTTCGCCTTCTCCTTCTCCTTCTTCTGCTTCTCCTTCTGCTTCTCCGTCTCATTCTCCTTCTCCTTCAATTCCTCCTTCTTGTGCTTCTCTTTCTGCTTCTGCTTCTGCTTCTCCTGCTTCTGCTTCTGTTTCTCCTTCTGCTTCTCCTTCTGCTTCTCTTTCTGCTTCATATTCTGCTTCTGCTCCTCCTACTCCTAATCCTTCTCTTTCTCACTCTTCTTCTGCTTCTCCTTCTGCTTCTGCTTCTTCTGCTTGTTCGGTTTCTTCTGCTTCTGCTTTTCCAGCTTCTGCTGCTTCTGGTTCTCCTTCTGCTTCAGGTTCTCCTTCTGCTTCTTGGGCTTCTTCTGTTTCTTCTGCTTCTGCTTCTCCTGCTACTGCTTCTTCTGCTTCTCTTTCTGCTAGTCCTTCTGCTTCTGCTTCTCCTTCTGCTCCGTCTCCTTCTTCTGTTTCTTCTTCTTCTTCTTCTGCTTCTCCCTCTTCTGCTTCTCCTGATTGTCCTTCTGCTTCTGCTTCTCCTTCTCCCTCTTCTACTTCTCTTTCTGCTTCTGCTTCTTCTGATTCTCCAACTTCTCCTTCTGTTTCTGCTTCTCTTTCTGCTTCTGCATCTCCTTCTGCTTCACCTTCTGCTGCTCCTTCTCCTTCTTCTGTTTCTCCCTCTGCTTCTATTTCTGCTTCTTATGCTTCTTCTTTTTCTTCTGCTTCTGCTTCTCCTGCTTCTGCTTCTTATGCTTCTACTGCTTCTTCTTCTGGTTCTGCTTCCTCTGCTTCTACTTCTCTTTCTGCTTCTCCTGCTTGTTTTTCTGCTTCTTCTGCTGCTTCTCCTTCTGCTGCTTCTTTTACTACTCCTTGTGCTTCTCTTTTTGCTTCTCCTTCTGCTTCTGCTTCTTCTGTTTCTCCTGCCTGAATTTCTGGTTCTACTTCTTCTGCTGCTTCTCCTTCTGCTTCTGCTTCTCGTTCTGCTAATGTTTCTGCTTCTTCTGCTTCTTCTCTTTCGGCTTCTCCTGCTTCTGCTTCTTGTCCTTCTCCTGCTTCTCTTTCTGCTTCTCATTCTGCTTCTGCTTCTCCTTCTGCTTCTCCTCCTTCACCTTCTCCTACTTCTGCTTCTCCTTCAGCTTCTGCTTCTTCTGCTTCTCCTGCTTCTCCTTCTGCTTGTGCTTTTCCTTATGCTTCTGCTTCTCCTTCTTTTGCTTCTCCTTTTGCTTCTGCTTCTTCTGCTTTTCCTGCTTCTCCTCCTGCTTCTGTTTCTTCTGCTTCTCCTGCTTCTCCTTCTGCATTTCTTCTGCTTCTCCTTCTCCTTCTTCTGCTTCTCCTTCTGATTCTCCTTTTGCTTCTTCTTCGTCTGCTTTACCTGCGTCTCTTTCTGCTTCTCCTTCTGTTTCTCCTTCTGTTTCTCCTTCTCCTTCTTGTTCTTCTGCTTTTCCTTCTGCTACAACTGCTTCTGCTTCTACTTCTTCTGTTTCTTCTGCTTCTCCTTCTGCTTTTGATTCTCTTTTTGCTTCTGCTTCTCGTTCTGCTTCTTATTCTGCTTCTTCATATTCTGCTTCTTCTGCTTCTCCTGCTTCTCCTTCTGCTTCAGGTTCTCCTTCTGCTTCTTCACATTCTTTTTTTTTTCTTTTTTTTCTTTTTTTTATTTTATTTTATTTGTGAACATACTGTACAGAGGGGTTACAATTGCATGGGCAGGATAATGCGTACATTTCTTACCAAGCATTGCAGCCTCCTCCTTTGTTTACCCTTCCCATCCCTTCCCAGCCTCGCCCCTCCCCCCATCCCAATCCTTCTCCTTCCCCCCTCCCTCCCCCCCGTCCCCCCCCCCGCACCGACGTTGTAAAGCTCGTTTTGGACATGACAACTTGTACTTCTCATTGTTGCATCAGATCCACCTGTAGACTTAAACAACTGGTTTTTCCCCATCTCCTCCACAAGTTATACTGACATCAAATATAGTGAAAGCAGGGGGTTATACTGTGGGGGAGGGACATACAAAGCAACAAAGAGATAATCTTATAAATGCGTTAGAAACACATGTATGAAAGAAAAAACATTAAAATACATAATCTAAGGTTTCATTTTCCTGACATCACATTATCTGACCTTTTCCGCTTGATTCGTACATATACTAGATATTGCAAATAAGGCAACCATGGGACCTATGTTTCTTTGGGCCTGG
>NW_012291259.1:0-4575 GCF_000151885.1 Dipodomys ordii | reverse complement strand
TCATCTTCTGCTTCTTCTGCTTCTACTTCTCTTTCTGCTCCTGCTTCTCCTGCTTGTTTTTCTGCTTCTTCTGCTGCTTTTTCTACTTCTCCTTCTGCTTCTCTTTTTGCTTCTCCTTCTGCTTCTTCTGTTTCTGCTGCCTGAATTTCTGGTTCTACTTCTTCTGCTGCTTCTCCTTCTGCTTCTGCTTCTCCTTCTGCTTCTGTTTCTGCTTCTTATCTTTCGGCTTCTGCTGCTTCTGCTTCTTGTCCTCCTCCTGCTTCTCTTTCTGCTTCTCATTCTGCTTCTGCTTCTCCTTCTGCTTCTGCTTCTCCTCCTTCTCCTCCTACTTCTGCTTCTCCTTCAGCTTCTGCTTCTTCTGCTTCTCCTGCTTCTCCTTCTGCTTGTGCTTGTCCTTATGCTTCTTCTTCTGCCTCTGCTTCTCCTTCTCCTTCTTTTGCTTCTCCTTTTGCTTCTGCTTCTTCTGCTTTTCCTGCTTCTCCTTCCGCTTCTGCTTCTTCTGCTTCTCCTTCTGCATCTTCTTCTGCTTCTGCTTCTCCTTCCCCTTCTTCTGCTTCTCCTTCTGATTCTTCTTCTTCTGCTTTACCTGCTTCTCTTCCTGCTTCTCCTTCTGCTTCTCCTTCTGTTTCTCCTTCTCCTTCTTGTTCTTCTGCTTTTCCTTCTGCTTCTGCTACAACTGCTACTGCTTCTACTTCTGTTTCTTCTGCTTCTCCTTCTGCTTTTGATTCTCTTTCTGCTTCTGCTTCTCCTTCTGCTTCTCATTCTGCTTCTCCAGATTCTTCTTCTTCTCCTTCTCCTGCTTCTCCTTCTGCTTCAGTTCTGCTTCTGCTTCTCATTCTGCTTCAGATTCTGATTCTGCTTCTTCGAGCTTCTCCTGTTTCTTCTGCTTCTGCTTCTCCTGCTTCTTCTAGATTCTCCTGCTTCTCTTTCTGCTTCTGCTTCTCCTTCTGCTTCTGCTCTTCTCCTTCTTCTGTTTCTTTTGCTTCTGTTTCTTCTGCTTCTTCTTCTTCTGTTTCTTCGGATTCTACTTCTGCTTCTCCTTCTTCTCCTTCTCTTTCTGCTTCTTCTGATTCTCCTGCTTCTCCATCTTGTTCTCCTTCTGTTTCTGCTTCTCTTTCTGCTTCTGCTTCTCCTTCTGCTGCTCCTTCTCCTTCTCCTTCTTCTGCTTCTCTCACTGCTTCTGCTTCTGCTTCTTTTGCTTATTCTTTTTCTTCTGCTTCAGCTTCTCCTGCTTCTGCTTCTTCTCCTTCTACTGCTTCTCCTTATATTTCTCCTTATGCTTCTCCTTATGCTTCTCCTTATGCTGCTTCTTCTTCTTCTTCGTCTTCTTCTTCTTCTCTTTCTTCTGCTTCTTCTTTTCCTGCCTCTTCTGCTTCTACTGCTTCTCTTTCTGCTTCTTGTCCTTCTCCTGTTTCTTCTCCTTCTGCTTCTCCTGCTTCTGCTTCTTCTGATTTTCCTGCTTCTCTTTCTGCTTCTCCTTCTGCTTCTCCTTCTGCTTCTGCTCCTTCTCCTTCTTCTGTTTCTTCTTCTTCTGCTTCTCCCGCTTGTGCTTCTTCTGCTTCTCCTGCTTCTCGTTCTGCTTCTCTTCGTCGGCTTCTCTTTCTATTTCTGCTTCTGCTTCTTCTGATTCTGATTCTTCTCCTTCTTCTTCTCCTTCTGCTTCTGCGTCTTCTGCATTTCCTGCTTCTCCTTCTGCATCTCCTTCTGCTTGTGCTTTTCCTTCTGCTTCTGCTTCGGCTTCTCCTTCTCCTTCTTCTCCGTCTGCTTCTGTTTCTTCTGCTTTTCCTGCGTCTCCTTCTGCTTCTCCTTCTGTTTCTCCCTCTCGTTCTTCTGCTAGTCCTTCTGCTTCTCTTTCTGCTTCTGCATCTTCAGCTTCTCCTGCTACTGATTCTGCTTCTTCTGTTTCTTCTGCTTCTCCTTCTGCTTTTGCTTCTCTTTCTGCTTCTGCTTCTCCTTCTTGTTCTCCTTCTTCTTCTCCAGATTCTGCTTCTTCTGCTTCTCCTGCTTCTCCTTCTGCTTTAGGTTCTGCTTTTGCTTCTTCGGCTTCTTCTGCTTCTTTTTCTGCTTCTCCTTCTGTTTCTGCTTCTCTTTCTGCTTCTGCTTCTTCTCCTTCTTCTATTTCTTCTGCTTCTGCTTCTCCTGCTTCTGCTTCTCCTGCTTCTCCTTCTGTTTCTCTTTATGCTTCTCCTTCTGCTTCTCCTGCTACTGCTTCTTCTGCTTCTCCTGCTTCTCCTTCTCATTCTCCTTCTCTTTCTGCTTCTGCTTATCCTTCTGTTTCTCCTACTCCTAATCCTTCTCTTTCTCCTTCTCCTTCTTCTTCTTCTTCTGCTTCTCCTGCTGCTTCTTCTTCTGCTTCTTCTGCTTTTTCTGGTTCTTCTTCTTCTGCTTCAGCTTCTGCTTCTTCTGCTTCTCCTTTTGCTTCTGCTTCTACGTCTGCTTCTGCTTCTGCTCTTCTCCTTCTTCTGTTTCTTCTGCTTCTGCTTCTCCTGCTTCTCCTTCTTCTGCTTCTCCAACTTCTCCTTCTGCTTCTCCGTCTCATTCTCCTTCTCTTTCAATTTCTCCTTCTTGTGCTTCTCATTCTGCTTCTGCTTCTGCTTCTCCTACTTCTGCTTCTTCTGTTTCTCCTTCTGCTTCTCCTTCTGCTTCTCTTTCTGCTTCTGATTCTCCTTCTGCTCCTCCTACTCCTAATCCTTCTCTTTCTACTTCTTCTTCTTCTGCTTCTCGTTCTGCTTCTGCTTCTTCTCCTTGTTCTGTTTCTTCTGCTTCTGCTTTTCCAGCTTCTGCTGCTTCTGCTTGTCCTTCTGCTTCAGGTTCTCCTTCTGCTTCTTGGGCTTCTTCTGTTTGTTCTGCTTCTGCTTCTCCTGCTACTGCTTCTTCTGCTTCTCTTTCTGCTTCTCCTTCTGCTTCTGCTTCTCCTTCTGCTTCTGCTTCTCCTTCTGCTCCTTCTCTTTCTTCTGTTTCTTCTGCTTCTCCCGCTCCTGCTTCTTCTGCTTCTCCTGCTTGTCCTTCTCCTTCTGCTTCTCCTTCTCCTTCTTCTCCTTCTCTTTCTGCTTCTGCTTCTGCTTCTTCTGATTCTCCAACTTCTCCTTCTCCTTCTCCTTCTGTTTCTGCTTCGCTTTCTGCTTCTGCATCTCCTTCTGCTTCACCTTCTGCTGCTCTTTCTCCTTCTTCTGTTTCTCCCTCTGCTTCTGCTTCTTATGCTTCTTCTTTATCTTCTGCTTCTGCTTCTCCTGCTTCTGCTTCTTATGCTTCTACTGCTTCTTCTTCTTCTGCTGCTTCTACTTCTCTTTGTGCTTCTGCTTCTCCTGCTTGTTTTTCTGCTTCTTCTGCTGCTTCTCCTTCTGCTGCTTCTTCTACTTCTCCTTCTCCTTCTCCTTCTCTTTTTGCTTCGCCTTCTGCTTCTGCTTCTGCTTCTTCTGTTTCTCCTGCCTGAATTTCTGATTCTACTTCTTCTTCTGCTTCTCCTTCTGCTTCTGCTTCTACTTCTGATTCTGATTCTGCTTCTTCTGTTTCTTCTCTTTCGGCTTCTCCTGCTTCTGCTTCTTGTGCTTCTCCTGCTTCTCTTTCTGCTTCTCATTCCGCTTCTGCTTCTGCTTCTGCTTCTCCTCCTTCTCCTTCTCCTACTTCTGCTTCTCCTTCACCTTCTGCTTCTTCTGCTTCTCCTTCTGCATGTCCTTCTGCTTGTGCTTGTCCTTATGCTTCTTCTTCTGCCTCTGCTTCTCCTTCTCCTTCTTTTGCTTCTCCTTTTGCTTCTGCTTCTTCTGCTTTCCCTGCTTCTCCTTCTGCTTCTGCTTCTTCTGCTTTTCCTTCTGCATCTTCTTCTGCTTCTGCTTCTCCTTCTCCTTCTTCTGCTTCTCCTTCTGATTCTCCTTCTGCTTCTTCTTCTTCTGCTTTACCTGCTTCTCTCTCTGCTTCTCCTTCTACTTCTCCTTCTGTTTCTCCTTCTCCTTCTTGTTCTTCTGCTTTTCCTTCTGCTTCTCATTCTGCTTCTGCTACAACTGCTACTGCTTCTACTTCTTCTGTTTCTTCTGCTTCTCCTTCTGATTTTGATTCTCTTTCTGCTTCTGCTTCTCCTTCTGCTTCTCCAGATTCTGCTTCTTCTGCTTCTCGTGCTTCTCCTTCTGCCTGAGGTTCTCCTTCTGCTTCTTCGGATTCTTATGCTTCTGCTTCTCCTGCTTCTGCTTCTTCTGCTTCCCCTCCTTCTCTTTCTGCTTCTCCTTCTGTTTCTGCTTCTCCTTCTGCTTCTGCTTCTTGTCCTTCTCCTGTTTGTTCTGCCTATGCTTCTCCTGTTTCTGCATCTCCTGCTCCTCCTTCTGCTGCTCTTTCTGCTTCTCCTGCTGCTTTTCCTTCTCCTGCTCCTTCTTCTGCTTCTCTTTCTGCTTCTTCTTCTGTTTCTCCTTCTCCCTCACCTTCTCGTTTTTCTGCTTTTCCTTCTGCTTCTCTTTCTGCTTCTGCATCTTCTGCTTCTTCTGCTACTGCCTCTGCTTCTTCTGTTCCTTCTGCTTCTCCTTCTGCTTCTCCTTCTGCTTTTGCTTCTCTTTCTGCTTCTGCTTCTCCTTCTGCTTCTCCAGATTC
>NW_012291258.1:0-1880 GCF_000151885.1 Dipodomys ordii | reverse complement strand
TCTGTTTCTCCTTCTCGTTCTTCTGCTATTCCTTCTGCTTCTCTTTCTGGTTCTGCATCTTCAGCTTCTTCTGCTACTTATTCTGCTTCTTCTGTTTCTTCTGCTTCTCCTTCTGCTTCTCCTTCTGCTTTTGCTTCTCTTTCTGCTTCTGCTTCTCCTTCTGGTTCTCCTTCTTCTTCTCCAGATTCTGCTTCTTCTGCTTCTCCTGCTTCTCCTTCTGCTTTAGGTTCTGCTTTTGCTTCTTCGGCTTCTTCTGCTTCTATTTTTGCTTCTCCTTCTGTTTCTGCTTCTCTTTCTGCTTCTGCTTCTTCTCCTTCTTCTATTTCTTCTGATTCTGCTTCTCCTGCTTCTGCTTCTCCTGCTTCTCCTTCTGTTTCTCTTTATGCTTCTCCTTCTGCTTCTCCTTCTTCTGCTTCTACTACTGCTTCTGCTTCTCCTTCTGCATCTTCTTCTGTTTCAATTTCTCCTTCTTCTGCTTTTCATTCTGCTTCTGCTTCTTCTGCTTCTCCTGCTTCTCCTTCTCATTCTCCTTCTCTTTCTGCTTCTGCTTATCCTTCTGTTTCCCATACTCCTAATCCTTCTCTTTCTCCTTGTTCTTTTTCTGCTTCTCGTTCTTCTTTTGCTTCTTCTGCTTGTTCTGTTTCTTCTGCTTCTACTTTTCCAGCTTCTGCTGCTTCTGCTTCTCCTTCTGCTTCAGGTTCTCCTTCTGCTTCTTGGGCTTCTTCTGTTTCTTCTGCTTCTGCTTCTCCTGCTACTGCTTCTTCAGCTTCTTCTGCTTCTCTTTTGCTTCTCCTTCTGCTTCTGCTTCTCCTTCTGCTCCTTCTCTTTCTTCTGTTTCTTCTTCTTCTTCTTCTTCTTCTTCTTCTTCTTCTTCTTCTTCTTCTTCTTCTTCTTCTTCTTCTTCTTCTTCTTCTTCTTCTTCTTCTTCTTCTTCTTCTTCTGCTCCTCCCCCTTCTGCTTCTTCTGCTTCCCCTGCTTGTCCTTCTCCTTCTGCTTCTCCTTCTCATTCTTCTCCTTCTCTTTCTGCTTCTGCTTCTGCTTCTTCTGCTTCTCCAATTTCTCCTTCTTCTTCTCCTGTTTCTGCTTCTCTTTCTGCTTCTGCATCCCCTTCTGCTTCACATTCCGCTGCTCTTTCTCCTTCTTCTGTTTCTCCCTCTGCTTCTGCTTCTTATGCTTCTTCTTTATCTTCTGCTTCTGTTTCTCCTGCTTCTGCTTCTTGTGCTTCTACTGCTTCTTCTTCTGCTTCTGCTTTTTCTGCTTCTACTTCTCTTTCTGCTTCTGCTTCTCCTGCTTGTTTTTCTGCTTCTTCTGCTGCTTCTCCTTCTGCTGCTTCTTCTACTTCTCCTACTGCTTCTCTTTTTGCTTCTCCTTCTGCTTCTGCTTCTACTTCTTCTGTTTCTCCTGCCTGAATTTCTGGTTCTACTTCTTCTGCTGCTTCTCCTTCTGCTTCTGCTTCTAATTCTGCTTCTGATTCTACTTCTTCTGCTTCTTCTCTTTCGGCTTCTCCTGCTTCTGCTTCTTGTGCTTCTCCTGCTTCTCTTTCTGCTTCTCATTCCGCTTCTGCTTCTCCTTCTGCTTCTGCTTCTCCTCCTTCTCCTTCTCTTACTTCTGCTTCTCCTTCATTTTCTGCTTCTTCTGCTTCTCCTTCTGCATCTCCTTCTGCTTGTGCTTCTCCTTATGCTTCTTCTTCTGCCTCTGCTTCTCCATCTCCTTCTTTTGCTTCTCCTTTTGCTTCTGCTTCTTCTGCTTTTCCTGCTTCTCGTTCTGCTTCTGCTTCTTCTGCTCCTCCTTCTGCATCTTCTTCTGCTTCTGCTTCTCCTTCTTCTGCTTCTCGATCTTATTCTCCTACTGCTTCTCCTTCTGTTTCCCTTCTCCTTCTG
>NW_012291257.1:0-9662 GCF_000151885.1 Dipodomys ordii | reverse complement strand
CCGCTGTGTCCTGATGTGTCCTCGCTGTGTCCCACGTTGTGTCCCGTTGTGTCCCCCCTGTGTCCCACTGTGTCCCGCTGTGTCCCACTCTGTCCCCGCTGTGTCCAGCTGTGTCCCGCTGTGTCCCCGCTGTGTGCTCGCTGTGTCCCGCTGTGTACCCTGCTGTGTCCAGCGGTGTCCCCGCTGTGTCCCGCTGTGTCCCCTCTCTGTCCCCCGTTGTGTCCCCCTCTGTGTCCCGCTGTGTCCCGCTGTGTGCCCTGCTTTGTCTTGCTGTGTCCCCGCAGGGTCCCCGCTGTGTCCCACTGTGTCACACTGTGTCCCGTGGTGTCCCGCTTTGTCAACCGCTGTGTCCCCGCTGTGTCCCACGCTGTGTTCTGCTGTGTCCTCGCTGTGTCCCCTGCTGTGTCCCATTGTGTCCCCAGCTGTGTATCCCTCTGTGTCCCGCTGTGTACCCGCTGTATCGACGCTGTGTCCCGCTGGGTCCCGCTGTGTCCTCGCTGTGTCCCACGCTGTGTTCCGCTGTGTCCTCGCTGTGTCCCCCGATGTGTCCCTTTGTGTCCCCAGGTGTGTACCCCGCTGTGTCCCGCTGTGTCCCCGCTGTATCGACACTGTGTCCCGCTGGGTCCCGCTGTGTCCTCGCTGTGTTCCCCGCTGTGTCCCCGCTGTGTACCCCTCTGTGTCCCCCTCTGTGTCCTGCTGTGTCCCCCGCTGTGTCACGCTGTGTCCCGCTGTGTACTGTTGTATCCCCCGTTGAGTCCCGCTGTGTCCCAGCTGTGTCCCGCTGTGTCCCACCTGTTTCCCCCGCTGTGTCCCTTGTGTCCCGCTGTGTCCTCCGCTGTATCCCCCGCTGTGTCCCGCTGTGTACCCCGCTATGTCCAGCTTTGTCCCTACTGTGTCTCGCTGTGTCCCACGCTCTGTCCCCCACTGTGTTCCGCTGTGTCCCCCACTATGTCCCCCGCTGTGTCCCGCTGTGCCCCCGCAGGGTCACTGCTGTTTCCCGCTGTGTTCCGTGGTGTCCTGCTTTGTCCCCCGCTGTGTCGCCTGCTGAGTCCCTGCTGTGTCCCCGCTGTGTCCTGCTGTGTCCTCACTGTGTCCCCCGCTGTCTCCCTTTTTGTCCCCAGCTGTGTCTCACGCTTTGTCCTCGCTGTGTCCTCGCTATGTTCCCCGTGGTGTCCCGCTGTGTTCCCAGCTGTGTCCCCCGCTGTGTCCCTCTGTGTCCCCCGCTGTGTCCCTGCTGTGTCCCTGTTGTGCCCCGCTGTGTCCCACTGTGTCCTCGCTGTGTCCCACGCTGTGTCCCCCACTGTGTTCCCCGCTGTGTTCCTGCTTTGTCCCGCTGTTTCCCGCTGTGTACTGCTGTGTCCCCCGCTGAGTCCCGCTGTGTCCCAGCTGTGTCCCGCTGTGTCCAACCTGTGTCCCCCGCTGTGTCCCTCTGTGTCCCGCTGTGTCCCCCGCTGTGTCCCGCTGTGACCACTGCTGTGTCCCCGTGGTGTCCCGCTGTTTCCCCCGTGTCCCGCTGTGTCCTCTCTGTGTCCCCCGCTGTGTCCCGCTGTGTCCTCGCTTTGTCCCCCGCTGTGTCCTGCTATGTCCCCCGCTGTATCCCGTTGTGTACCTGCTGTGACCCGCTGTGTCCCGCTGTGTCCCCGCTGTGTCCCTGCTGTGTCCCACTCTGTACCCCGCTGTGTCCAGCTTTGTCCCCGCTGTGTCTCGCTGTGTCCCACGCTCTGTCCCCCACTGTGTTCCGCTGTGTCCCCAGCTCTGTCCCGCTGTGTCCCCGCTGTGTCCGGCTGTGTCCCCGCAGGGTCACCGCTGTTTCCTGCTGTGTCCCGCTGTGTTCCGTGGTGTCCCGCTTTGTCCTCCGCTGTGTCCCCCACTGAGTCCCGGCTGTGTCCCCGCTGTTTCCTGCTGTGTCCTCGCTGTGTCCCCCGCTGTCTCCCACTCTGTTCCCCGCTGTGTCTCACGCTTTGCCCCGCTGTGTCCCACTTTGTCCCGCTGTGTCCCGCACTGTGTCCCTTTGTTTCCCCAGCTGTGTACCCCGCTGTGTAACGCTGTGTCTCTGCTGGATCGACGCTGTGTCCCGCTGGGTCACGCTGTATCCTCGCTGTGTTCCCCGCTGTGTCCCGCTGTGTAATGCTGTGTCCCTGCGGAGTCCCGCTGTGTCCCTGCTCTGTCCCGCTGTGTCCCCGTTGTATCGACGCTGTGTCCCGCTTGGTCCCGCTGTGTCCTCACTGTGTTCCCCGCTGTGTCCCGCTGTGTACCCCCTCTGTCCCCCGCTGTGTCCCACTGTGTCCCGCTGTGTCCCCCGCTGTGTCCACTGCTGTTTCCCCGCTGTGTCCCGCCTTTTCCCCTGCTGTGTCCGCTGTGTCCTCGCTGTGTCTCCCGCTGTGTCCCGCTGTGTCCTCGCTCTGTCCCCCGCTGTGTCCCGCTGTGTCCAACGCTCTGTCCTGATGTGTCCCGCTGTGTCCCGCTGTGTCCCTGCTGTGACCCTCAGTGTCCCGGTGTGTCCCCGCTCTGTCCCGCTGTGTCCTCACTGTGTCCCACGCTGTGTTCCGCTGGGTCCTCGCTGGGTCCCCCGATGTGTCCCGTTGTGTCCCCAGCTGTGTACTCCGCTGTGTCCCGCTGTGTTCCCGCTGTATCGACCCTGTGTCCCGCTGGGTCCCGCTGGGTCCTCGCTGTGTTCCCCGCTGTGTCCCGCTGTGCACCCTGCTGTGTCCCTGCTGTGTCCCCGCTGTGTCCCGCTGTGTACTGCTGTGTCCCCGCGGAGTCCCGCTGTGTCCCTGCTCTGTCCCCCTGTGTTCCCTCTGTATCAACGCTGTGTCCCGCTGTGTCCCGCTGTGTCCCGCTGTGTACCCCTATGTCTCCCCCTCTGTGTCCTGATGTGTCCCCCGCTGTGTCCCGCTGTGGCCCCTGCTTTGTCTCGCTGTGTCCCCGCTGTGTCCCGCTGTGTCCTCGCTGTGTCCCACGCTGTGTTCCGATGTGTCCAAGCTGTGTCCCCTACTGTGTCCCGTTGTGTCCCCAGCTGTGTACCCCGCTGTATCCCGCTGTGTCCCCGCTGTATCGACGCTGTGTCCCGCTGGGTCCCGCTGTGTCCTCGCTGTGTCCCACGCTTTGTTCCGCTGTGTCCTCGCTGTGTCCCCTGATGTGTCCCATTGTGTCCCCAGCTGTGTACCCCGCTGTGTCCCGCTGTGTCCCCACTGTATCGACGCTGTGTCCCGCTGGGTCCCGCTGGGTCCCCCGCTGTGTCCTGCTGGGTCCCACTGTGTTCCCCGCTGTGTCCCTGCTGTGTCCCCGCTGTGTCCCGCTGTGTACAGCTGTGTCCCCGTGGAGTCCCGCTGTGTCCCCGCTCTGTCCCGCTGTGTCCCCGCTGTATCGACGCTGTGTTCCGCTGGGTCCAGCTGTATTCTCGCTATGTTCCCCGCTGTGTCCCGCTATGTACCCCTCTGTGTCCCCCTCTGTGTCCCGCTATGACCCCGCTGTGTCCCGCTGTGTCCCGCTGTGTCCTCCGCTGTGTCCCTGCTGTGTCCCCGCTGTGTCCTGCTGTATACTGCTGTGTCCCCCGCTGAGTCCCGCTGTGTCCCCGCTGTGTCCCGCTGTGTCCAACCCGTGTCGCCCCCTGTGTCCCACTGTGTCCCGCTGTGTCCCCCGCTGTGTCCCCCAGTGTGTCCTCGCTGTGTCCCCCGCTGTGTCCCGCTGTGTCCTCGCTGTGTCCCCCGCTGTGTGCCGCTGTGTATACCCCGCTGTGTCCAGCTTTGTTCCCGCTGTGTCTCGCTGTGTCCCACGCTCTGTCCCCCACTGTGTTCCGCTGTGTCCCCCCACTGTGTCCCGCTGTGTGCCGCTGTGTCCCCCGCTGAGTCCCTGCTGTGTCCCCACTGTGTCCTGCTATGTACTCGCTGTGTCCCCCGCTGTCTCCCACTCTGTCCCCCGCTGTGTCTCACGCTTTGTCCCCGCTGTGTCCCACTGTGTCCCGCTGTGTCCCGCTGTGTCCCCCACTGTGACCCTTTGTGTCCCCAGCTGTGTACCCTGCTTTGTCCCGCTGTGTCCCCGCTGTATCGAAGCTGTGTCCCGCTGTGTCCTCGCTGTGTTCCCCGTGGTGTCCCGCTGTGTCCCCCGCTGTGTCCCCAGCTGTGTCCTGCTGTGTCCCCGCTGTGTCCCCGCTGTGTCCCGTTGTGTCCCGCTGTGTCCCCCGCTGTGTCCCTGCTGTGTCCCTGCTGTGTCCCCGCAGGGTCAACCCTGTTTCCCGCTGTGTCCCGCTGTGTTCCGTGGTGTCCCGCTTTTTCCCCTGCTGTGTCCCCCGCTGAGTCCCCGCTGTGTCCCCGCTGTGTCCTGCTGTGTCCTCACTGTGTCCCCCGCTGTCTCCCGCTCTGTCCCCTGCTGTGTCTCACGCTTTGTCCCCGCTGTGTCCCACTGTGTCCCGCTGTGTCCCCCACTGTGACCCTTTGTTTCCGCAGCTGTGTACCCCGCTTTGTCCCGCTGTGTCCCCGCTGTATCGATGCTATGTCCCGCTGGGTCCCGCTGGGTCCTCGCTGTGTTTCCCGTGGTGTCCCGCTGTATCCCCCGCTGTGTCGCCAGCTGTGTCCTGCTTTGTCCCCCGATGTGTCCCGTTGTGTCCCTCTGTGTACCCCTCTGTGTCCCCCTCTGTGTCCCGCTGTGTCCCCCGCTGTGTCCTGCTGTGTACTGCTGTGTCCCCCGCTGAGTCCCGCTGTGTCCCAGCTGTGTCCCCCGCTGAGTCCCGCTGTGTCCCAGCTGTGTCCCGCTGTGTCCCACCTGTGTCCCCCGCTGTGTCCCGCTGTGTCCCCTGTGTCCCCCGCTGTGTCCCCCGCTGTGTCCCGCTTTTCCCCGCAGGGTCACCGCTGTTTCCCGCTGTGTCTGGCTGTGTTCCGTGGTGTCCTGCTTTGTCCCCCGCTGAGTCCCCGCTGTGTCCCCGCTGTGTCCTGCTGTGTCCTCGCTGTGTCCCGCGCTGTCTCCCGCTCTGTTCCCCGCTGTGTCTTACCCTTTACCCCGCTGTGTCCCACTGTATCCCGCTGTGTTGTGCTGTGTCCCCCACTGTGTCCCTTTGTTTCCCCAGCTGTGTACCACGCTGTGTAACGCTGTGTCCCTGCTGTATCAACGCTGTGTCCTGCTGGGTCCCGCTGTGTCCTCACTGTGTTTCCCGTTGTGTCCCGCTGTGTCCCCCGCTGTGTCCTGCTGTTTCCCCCGCTGTGTCCCGTTGTGTCTCGCTGTGTCCCCCGCTGTATCCCTGCTGTGTCCCCACTGTGTCACGCTGTGTCCCGCTGTGTCCTCACTGTGTCCCACGCTGTGTTCCGCTGTGTCCTCGCTGTGTCCCCTGCTGTGTCCCGTTGTGTCCCCAGCTGTGTACCCCGCTGTGTCTCAATGTGTCCCCGCTGTATCGACGCTGTGTCCCGCTGGGTCTCGCTGTGTCCTCGCTGTGTTCCCCGCTGTGTCCCGCTGTGTACCCCTCTTTGTCCCCCGCTGTGTCCCGCTGTGTCCCCCGCTGTGACCCACTGTGTCGCGCTCTGTCCCACGCGGTGTCCCTGCTGTGTCCCGCTGTGTACTGCTGTGTCCCCTGCTGAGTTCCGCTTTGTCCCCGCTGTGTCCCAATGTGTCCTCGCTCTGTCACGCTCTGTCCTGCTCCGTCCCCGCTGTGTCCCGCTGTGTCCCGCTGTGTCCCCACTGTGTCCTGCTGTGTCACACTGTGTCCCGTGGTGTCCCGCTTTGTCTCCCGCTGTGTCCTCGCTGTGTTTCCCGCTGTGTCCCGCTGTGTACCTCTCTGTGTCCCCCGCTGTGTCCCGCTGTGTACCCCGCTCTGTCCAGCTGTGTCCCCTCTTTGTCCCGCTGTGTCCCTGCCGTTTCCCCGCTGTGTCTCACTGTGTCACACTGTGTCCCGTGGTGTCCCGCTTTGTCCCCCGCTGTGTCCTCGCTGTGTACCCCGCAGTGTCACGCTGTGTCCCCGCTGTATCAACTCTGTGTCCCGCTGTGTCCCGCTATGTTCCCGCAGTGTCCCCGCTGTGTCCCGCTGTGTCCCACTGTGTCCCGTGGTGTCCCAGTTTGTCCCCCGCTGTGTCCCCCGGTGAGTCCCCGCTGTGTCCCGCTGTGTCCTGCTATGTCCTCGCTGTGTCCCACGCTGTGTTCCGCTGGGTCCTCGATGTGTCCCCCGATGTTTCTCGTTGTGTCCCCGCTGTATCGACGCTGTGTCCCGCTGGGTCCCGCTGGGTCCTAGCTGTGTTCCCCACTGTGTCCCGCTGTGTACCCCTCTGTGTCCCATTCTGTGTCCCGCTGTGTCCCCGCTGTGTCCCGCTGTGTCTCCCCTGTGTCCCCGCTGTGTCCCACTGTGTTCCGCTGTGTCCCCCGCTGTGTCCCCCGCTGTGTCCTCGCTGTGTACCCCGCAGTGTCACGCTGTGTCCCCGCTGTATCAACTCTGTGTCCCGCTGTGTCCCACTATGTTCCCGTAGTGTCCCCGCTGTGTCCCGCTGTGTCCCACTGTGTCCCGTGGTGTCCCAGTTTGTCCCCCGGTGAGTCCCCGATGTGTCCCGCTGTGTCCTCGCTGTGTCCCACGCTGTGCTCCGCTGTGTCCTCGCTGTGTCCCCTGCTGAGTCCCGTTGTGTCCCCAGCTTTGTACCCCGCTGTGTCCCGCTGTATCGACGCTGTGTCCCGCTGTGTCCTCGCTGTGTCCCCTGCTGTCTCCCATTGTGTCCCCAGCTTTGTACCCCACTGTGTCCCGCTGTGTCCCCACTGTATCGACGCTGTGTCCCCCGCTGTCTCCCTCTGTGTCCCTTGCTGTGTCTCACGCTTTGTCCCCGCTGTGTCCCACTGTGTCCCGCTGTGTCCCGCTGTGCCCCCGCTGTGTCCTGCTGTGTCCTCGCTGTGTCCCACGCTGTGCTCCACTGTGTCCTCGCTGTGTCCCCTGCTGAGTCCCGTTGTGTCCCCAGCTTTGTACCCCGCTGTGTCCCGCTGTATCGACGCTGTGTCCCGCTGTGTCCTCGCTGTGTCCCCTGCTGTCTCCCATTGTGTCCCCAGCTTTGTACCCCACTGTGTCCCGCTGTGTCCCCCTTGTGTCCTCGCTGTGTCCCCCGCTGTCTCCCTCTCTGTCCCTTGCTGTGTCTCACGCTTTGTCCCCGCTGTGTCCCACTGTGTCCCGCTGTGTCCCGCTGTGCCCCCACTGTGTCCCGTTGTGTCCACAGCTGTGTACCACGCTGTGTAACGCTGTGTCCCCGCTGTATCGACGCTGTGTCCCGCTATGTCCCTCTGTGTCCTCTGTGTCCTCGCTGTGTTCCCCGCTGTGTCCCGCTCTGTCCCCCGCTGTGACACACTGTGTCCCGCTGGGTCTCCCGCGGGGTCCCTGCTGTGTCCCCCGTGTGTCCCGCTGTGTCCCGTTGTGTACTGCTGTGTCCCCCGCTGAGTTCCGCATTGTTCCCGCTGTGTCCCAATGTGTCCTCGCTGTGTCACGCTCTGTCCTGCTCTGTCCCCGCTGTGTCCCGCTGTGTCCCGCTGTGTCCCCACTGTGTCCCGCTGTGTCACACTGTGTCCCGTGGTGTCCCGCTTTGTCCCCCGCTGTGTCCTCGCTGTGTTTCCTGCTGTGTCCCACTGTGTACCCCTCTGTGTCTCCCGCTTTGTCCCGCTGTGTACCCCGCTGTGTCCAGCTGTGTCCCCACTTTGTCCCGCTGTGTCCCTGCAGTGTTCCCGCTGTGTCCCACTGTGTCACACTGTGTCCCGTGGTGTCCCACATTGTCCCCCGCATTGTCCTCGCTGTGTACCCCGCTGTGTCCCACTTTGTAACCCGCTGTGTCCCGCTATGTTCCCGCAGTGTCCCCGCTGTGTCCTGCTGTGTCCCTCCTGTGTCCCCCGCTGTGTCCCACTGTGTCCCGCTGTGTCCCCCGCTGTGTCCACTGCTGTGTCCCCGCTGTGTCCCGCCTTTTTCCCCGCTGTGTCCTGCTGTGTCCCCGCTGTGTCCCCCGCTGTGTCCCGCTGTGTCCTCGCTGTGTCCTGCTGTGTCCTGCTGTGTCCCGCTGTGTGTCTGCTGTGACCCTCAGTGTCCCGATGTGTCCCCGCTGTGTCCCGCTGTGTCCTCGCTGTGTCCCACGCTGTGTTCCGCTGGGTCTTCGCTGTGTCCCCTGATGTGTCCCATTGTGTCCCCAGCTGTGTACCCCGCTGTGTCCCGCTGTGTTCCCGCTGTATCGACGCTGTGTCCCGCTGGGTCCCAATGTGTCCTCGCTGTGTTCCCCGCTGTGTCCCGCTGTGTACCCCTCTGTGTCTCCATCTGTGTCCCACTGTGTCCCCCGCTGTGTCCCGCTGTGTACTGCTGTGTCCCCGCGGAGTCCCGCTGTGTCCCCGCGGAGTCCCGCTGTGTCCCCACTGTATCGACGCTGTGTCCCGCTGGGTCCCGCTGTGTCCTCGCTGTGTTCCCCGCTGTGTCCCGCTATGTACCCTTCTCTGTCCCGCTCTGTGTCCCGCTGTGACCCCGCTGTGTCCCGCTGTGTCCCGCTGTGTCCTCCGCTGTGTCCCTGCTGTGTCCCCGCTGTGTCCTGCTGTATACTGCTGTGTCCGCCGCTGAGTCCCGCTGTGTCCCCGCTGTGTCCCCCCTGTGTAGCCCCCTGTGTCCCACTCTGTCCCGCTGTGTCCCCCGCTGTGTCCCCCGCTGTGTCCCCCAGTGTGTCCTCGCTGTGTCCCCCGCTGTGTCCCGCTGTGTCCCCCGCTGTGTCCTGCTGTGTCCTGCTGTGTCCCGCTGTGTCCCTGCTGTGACCCTCAGTGTCCCGGTGTGTCCCCGCTGTGGCCCCGCTGTGTGCCGCTGTGTATACCCCGCTGTGTCCAGCTTTGTCCCCGCTGTGTCTCGCTGTGTCCCAAGCTCTGTCCCCCACTGTGTTCCACTGTGTCCCCCCACTGTGTCCCGCTGTGTGCCGCTGTGTCCCCCGCTGAGTCCCCGCTGTGTCCCCGCTGTGTCCTGCTGTGTCCTCTCTGTGTCCCCCGCTGTCTCCCGTTCTGTCCCACGCTGTTTCTCACGCTTTGTCCCCGCTGTGTCCCACTGTGTCCCGCTGTGTCCCGCTGTGACCCCCACTGTGACCCTTTGTGTCCCCATCTGTGTACCCCGCTTTGTCCCGCTGTGTCCTCGCTGTATTGACGCTGTATCCGGCTGTGTCCCCCTGTGTCCTTGCTGTGTTCCCCGTTGTGTCCCGCTGTGTCCCCCGCTGTGTCCCCCGCTGTGTCCTGCTGTGTCCCCCGCTGTGTCCCGTTGTGTCCCGCTGTGTCCCCCGCTGTGTCCCTGCTGTGTCCCTGCTGTGTCCCCGCTGTGTCCCGCTGTGTCCCGCTGTGTCCTCGCTGTGTCCCACGATGTGTCCCCAGCTGTGTCCTGCTGTGTCCCCCGCTGTGTCCCCATTGTGTTCCCGCTGAGTCCCGCTGTGTCCCGCTGTGTACTGCTGTGTCCCCCGCTGAGTCCCGTTGTGTCCCAGCTGTGTCCCGCTGTGTCCCACCTGTGTCCCCCGCTGTGTCCCAATGTGTCCCCGGTGTGTCTCACTGTGTCCCGCTGTGTACTGCTGTGTCCCCCGCTGAGTTCCGCTGTGTCCCCGCTGTGTCCCAATGTGTCCTCGCTGTGTCACGCTCTGTCCCGCTCTGTCCCCACTGTGTCCCGCTGTGTCCCAACTGTGTCCCCCGCTGTGTCCCGCTGTGTCCCGCTG
>NW_012291256.1:0-814 GCF_000151885.1 Dipodomys ordii | reverse complement strand
TGAAGGGTCCCATCTTTCGTGACCCTGGAGACGACTTCCTTCCCTCCCTCCCGAGGGGGACCCCGGGGGGGGGCCCCCCACGGCACAACGAATCTCCGGGACAACTTTATAGCCCTGATCTCTGGACCCAGCAGACCCGGGGAAGGGATGCGATGCTGCGGCGTGTTTCCCCCTCCCTCCCCTCCAAGTCCTGGGGCTGGCTGGCTGGCCCAGGGACTCGGGGGGGGGGGGACCACGCGGGGATTCGGGGGGACCGCAGTTCAAAGCGCAGGGGGGCGCGTCCGCCGCGCAGCCGGGAATGTCCGGCCGCTCAAAGCGCTCGCCGGCTCTTTTGTTCTCCAGACCCGGCCTCCGGGGAGGGCGCGCGGGGGGGGGGGGGACCGGAGGAAGGGAGGGGAGGGGACAGCTGAGGGGGGGGCCGGCCGGGGAGGGGGAGGAGGGCGGGGCGGGGAGGGGCGAGGCTGACAGATCGCCGGGCTTGGGTGCAAGATGGCGCAAGCGGCGCTCCCCCCGCGCGCCCCGCGCTCCTAAGGCCAGCCATGCAGCCCCCCGCCGCCCGGGCTCGGCCCCCGCCTGAGCCCCGGCCTCGGCCCCGGCGCCGGCCCCGCGGGGCGCTGTGAGCCCCCACCCCCGGAGTCGCCGCGGCCGGAGGAGCGGGAGCCCCCATGGCTGCGCCGCGCGCCGCGTCCCCGCGCCGCCCGCTGCGGCTCCGGCTCCGGCCGCCGCCGCTGCTGCTGCTGCTGCTGCTGCTGCTGCTGCCCGCGCCGAGCCAGGGTGAGCCGGGCGCGCTGCAGCCCCGGGTGGGGTTTGGGGG
>NW_012291255.1:0-1320 GCF_000151885.1 Dipodomys ordii | reverse complement strand
ATGTGGGCACAGCGGGACACAGCGGGTCACAGTGGGACACAGCGGGGAAAAAGCGTGAGACACAGCAGGGGACAGAGTGGGAGACAGCGGGGGACACAGCGGGGACACAGCGGGTACTCAGCGGGGTCACAGCGGGATACAGCGGGACACAGAGTGACACAGCGGGACACAGCAGAGGACACAGCGGGACACAGCGGAGGACAGAGCAACGACACAGCAGGACACAGAGGGGACACAGGGGGACTCAGCAGGGTTACAGCAGGACACAACGGGACACAGCAGGACACAGCGTGACACAGCGGGGACACAGCAGGGACACAGCAGGGACACAGCGGGGGACACAGCGGGACAAAACGGAACACAGCGGGGGACACAGTAGGACAGAGCAGGGGACACAGTGGGGGACAGAGAGGGACAACACGAATAACAGAGCAAGGACAGAGAGGGACCCAGCGGGACACAGCCTCGATACAGCGGGATTCACAGCGTTACACAGCAGGTTACACAGCTGGGGACACAAAGGGACACAGTGGTGGACACAGCGGGACACAGCGGGACAGAGTGGGACACAGATGGGATAAAGCGTGAGACACAGCGGGGGACAGAGCGGGAGACAGCGGGGGACACAGCGAGGACACAGCGGGACACAGCGGGGACACAGCGGAGACACAGCGGGGACTCAGCTGGGGACACAGCGGGGAACAAAGCGGGACACCACCGAACACAGCGGGACACAGCGCGAAACAGCGGTGACCCTGCGGGGACACAGCGGGACACAGCGGGGGACACAGCGGGAAACAGCGGGACAGAGAGCGGGACACAGCGGGACACAGCGAGGACACAGTGGGACACAGCGTGGGACAAAGTGGGAGAAAGCGGGGCACACAGCGAGGACACAGCAGGACACCGAGGGTACTCAGCGGGGGACACAGCTGGGGACAAAGCAGGACACCATGGGACACAGTGTGACACAGCGGCACACAGCGGCGACACTGCGGGGACACACCGGGACAAAGCGGGGGACACAGCCTGACACAACGGAGTACACAGCGGGACACAGCGGGCCCAAAGTGGGGACACAGCGTGACACAGCAGGACACAGCAGGGACAGAGCGGGACACAGCGGACACAGAGGGGCCACAGCGGGGACACACTGGGACACTGAGGGTCACAGCAGGGACACAGCGGGACAAAGCGGGACACATCAGACACAGCGGGGGACACAGCGGGACACTGCAGGGGACACAGCGAGGACACAGCGGGACACAGCGGGAGACACAGCGAGGACTCAGCGGGACACAGCGGGGGAAAAAGCGGGAC
>NW_012291254.1:0-8347 GCF_000151885.1 Dipodomys ordii | reverse complement strand
AGCGGGACACAGGGGGGGATACAGCGAGGACACATTGGTACACAGCGGGGACACAGCGGGACTCAGCGGGGGACACAGCAGTACACAGCGGGACACAGCAGTGACACAGCTAGACACAGCGGGGTACACAGCGGGACACACTGGGCACACAGCGGGGACACAGCAGAGAAAGTGCGGGACACAGCGCGACACAGCGGGTCACAGCGGGGTACACAGCGGGACACACGGGGAACACATTGTGGACACAGCGGGACACAGCAGGGGACACAGGGGGGACACAGCGGGACACAGCAAGACCCAGAGGGGGACACAGTGGGACAGAGCAGAGGACACAGCAGGAAACACAGCGGGACACAGTGGGACACAGCAGGGGAAACAGGGGGGACACAGCGGGACACAGCAGGGGACACAGCGCGGACACATTGGGACACAGCGGGGACACAGCGGGACTCATCGGGGGACACAGCAGTACACAACGGGACACAGCGGGACACAGCGGGGGACACAGAGGGGTAAACAGCGGGACACAGCGGGGAACACTGCGAGGACACAGCGGGACCAAGCCGGACACAGCGTCGATACAGCGGGGACACAGCGGGACACAGCGGGGTACACAGCTGGGGACCCAGCGGGACCCAGCGGGACCCAGCAGGACCCAGCGGGGAAACAGCAGGGAAACAGCGGGGACACAGTGGGACACAGCAAGGACACAGCGGGACACAGCCGGACACTGCGGGGCACAGCGGGGGACACAGCGGGACACTGGGAAGACACAGCGGAACACAGCATGGGACACAGTGAGGACACAGCGGGACACAGCGAGACACAGCAGGACACAGCGTGAAACAGCGGTGAACCTTCAGGGACACAGCGGGACACAGCGGGGGACACAGCGGGACCCAGCGGGACACAGCGGGGGACACAGCAGGGACAAAGCGTGACACAGTGGGGACACAGCGAGGACACAGCGGGACACAGCGTGACACAGCGGGACTCAGCTGGGGACACTGCGGGACACATCGGGACACAGCGGGGACACAGCAAGGACACAGCGGGGGACACAGCAAGACACAGCCGGACCCAGCCGGGGACACAGAGGGATACAGCGAGAGATACAGCGGGGGACACAGCGGGACCCAGCGGAGAACAAAGAGAGGACACAGCGGGACCCAGCGGGACACAGCATCGCTAGAGCGGGGACACAGAGGGACACAGCGGTGACACAGAGGGACTCAGCGGGGGATACTGCGGGACACAGTGGGGAACACAGAGAGGACACAGCAGGACCCAGCAGGACAAAGTGTCAATACAGCGGGAGCACAGCGGGACACAGCGGGGTACACAGCTGTTGACACAACGGGACACAGTGGGGGACACAGCGGGACACAGCGGCACACAGCGGGGCACAGCGGGGACAAAACGGGAGACTCAGTGGGGAACAGAGCAGGACACAGCGGGGGACACAGGGAGGACACAGTGGGGACACAGCGAGACTCAGCCAAGGACACAGCGGGGGAAAAAGCGGGACACAACGGGACACAGTGGGACACAGCGGGACACAGCAGGGTCACTGCGGGGACACAGCGGGACACAGTGGGGGACAAACCGGGACACAGCGGGACACAGCGGGACACAGCCGGACACGGCGGGGGACACAGGGGGACACAGAGGGGGACACAGCGAGGACACAGTGGGACACAGCGGGACACAGCGGGGGGCACAGCGAGGACACAGCAGTACACAGCGTGGGAAACAGCGAGGACACAGCGGAACACAGCGAGACACAGAGGGACACAGTGGGGACACAGCAGTAGACACAGCGAGACACAGCGGGGGACACAGCGGGACACAGCGGGGAACACAGCGAGGACACAGCGGGGACACAGCGAGGACACTGCGGGAACATAGTGGGACACAGCGGGGCACACAGCGGGACACAGCGGGATAAAGCTTGGGACACAGCGGGAACACAGCAGGACACAGCGGGGGACACAGCGAGGACACAGCGGGACACAGCGGGACACAGCGTGGGACAAAGCGGGAGACAGCAGGGGACACAGCGAGGACACAGCTGGACACAGCGGGGACACAGAGGGGACTCAGCAGGGGACATAGAGGGGAAAAAGCGGGACACCACGGGACACAGTAGGACACAGCGGGACACAGCGGGGACACTGCGGGACACAGCCGGGGGACACAGCGGTGGACAGCGGGGGACAGAGAAGGGACACAGCGGGACAGAGGGGACACAGCTGGACACAGAAGGGTACACAGCGGGGCACAGCGGACACACAACGGGGACAGAGCTGGACACAGAG
This sequence comes from Dipodomys ordii, assembly GCF_000151885.1. Classification (NCBI taxonomy): domain Eukaryota; kingdom Metazoa; phylum Chordata; class Mammalia; order Rodentia; family Heteromyidae; genus Dipodomys; species Dipodomys ordii. The sequence goes on along the minus strand of NW_012291254.1, from coordinate 6,029 downwards.
GGACACAGATGGGACAGAGCGTGACACAGCGGGAAACAGCAGGGGACTCAGCGGGACACAGCAGGGGACACAGGGAGGACACAGCTGGACACTGAATGAGACAGAGCGAGGACACAGCCGGACAGAGCGAAACACAGCGTGACAGAGTGGGGACACAGCAGGGGACACAGCGGGACACAGCTGGGGACACAGAGGGACACAGTGGGGTACACAGCAAGGAAAAAACGAGACACAGCGGGGGACACAGCGAGGACACAGAGGGACACAGCGGTGACACAGCGGGACACAGCTGGGGACACTGGGGGACACAGCGGGACACAGCGGGGACACAGCAAGGACACAGCGGGGGACACAGCGGGACACAGCGGGGAACAAAGAGAGGACACAGCGGGACCCAGCGGGACACAGCGTCGATACAGCGGGGACACAGGGGGACACAGTGGGGTACACAGCTGGGGACACAACGGGACACAGCGGGGGACACAGCGAGGACACAGCAGAACACAGCGTGGGAAACAGCGAGGACACAGCGGGACACAGCGAGACACAGCGGGACACAGTGGGGACACAGCAGTAGACACAGCGAGACACAGCGGGGGACACAGCGGGACACAGCGGGGAACACAGCGAGGACACAGCGGGGACACAGCGGGGACACTGCGAGAACATAGTGGGACACAGCGGGGCACACAGCGGGACACAGCGGGACACAGCTTGGGACACAGCGGGAACACAGCAGGACACAGCAGGGGACACAGCGAGGACAAAGCGGGACACAGTGGGACACAGCGTGGGACAAAGCAGGAGACAGCAGGGGACACAGCGAGGACACAGCGGGACACAGCGACGACACATAGAGGACTCAGCGGGGGACAGAGTGGGGGACAGAGCAGGACACATCGGGACACTGCGGGGCACAGCGGGGGACACAGCGGAACACAGCGGGGGACCCAGCGGGACACAGCGGGGGACACAGGGAGAACACAGCTTAACACAGCATGGGACAATGCGAGGACACAGCGGGAAACAACGAGACACAGCGGGACCCAGCGGGGACTCAGCAGTGGACACAGTGGGACACAGCGGGGGACAAAGCGGGACACCACGGAACACAGCAGGACACAGCCTGAAACAGCGGTGAACCTGCGGGGACACAGCGGTACACAGCGGGGGACACAGCGGGACCCAGCAGGACACAACAGGGGACACAGCCGGACACAGCAGGGACACAGCAGGGACACAGCGGGACCCAGCAGGACACAGCGGCGGACCCAGCGGGACCCAGCGGGACACAGCGGGGGACACAGCCGGACACAGCAGGGACACAGCGGGGACACAGCGGGACCCAGCAGGACACAGCGGGGGACACAGCGGGACACAGCGGGACACAGCGGGGGACACAACAGGGACACAGTGGGACACAGTAGGACACAGCGTGGGACAAAGCGGGAGATAGCGGAGGACACAGCGAGGACACAGCTGGACACAGCGGGGACACAGAGGGGACTCAGCAGGGGACATAGAGGGGAAAAAGCGGGACACCACGGGACACAGTAGGACACAGCGGGACACAGCGGGGACACTGCGGGACACAGCCTGGGGACACAGCGGTGGACAGCGGGGGAAAGAGAAGGGACACAGCGGGACACAGAGGGGACACACCTGGACACAGAAGGGTACACAGCGGGGCACAGCGGACACACAACGGGGACAGAGCTGGACACAGAGGGACACAGATGGGACAGAGCGTGACACAGCGGGACTCAGCGGGACACAGCAGGGGACTTAGCGGGACACAGCGGGGGACACAGGGAGGACACAGCTGGACACTGAATGAGACAGAGCGAGGACACAGCCGGACACAGCGAAACACAGCGTGACACAGTGGGGACACAGCGAGGACACAGCGGGACACAGCGGTGACAAGCGGGACACAGCTGGGGACACTGCGGGACACAGCGGGACACAGCGGGGACACAGCAAGGACACAGCGGGGGACACAGCGGGACACAGACGGACACAGCGAGAGACACAGCGGGGGGACACAGCGGGACACAGCGGGGAACAAAGAGAGGACACAGCGTTACCCAGCGGGACACAGCGTCGATAGAGCGTAGACACAGCGGGACACAGAGGTGACACAACGGGACTCAGCGGGGGACACTGCGGGACCCAGCAGGACCCAGCAGGGACACAGCAAGGACTCAGCGGGGGACACAGCGGGACACAGCGGGACACAGCGGAGGACACAGCGAGTGACACAGCGGGGGACACAGCAGGACACAGTGGGGAACACAGAGAGAGACACAGCACGACCCAGCGGGACACAGCATCGATACAGCAGAGACACAGCCGTACACAGCGGGGTACACAGCTGTTGACACAACGGGACACAGTGGGGGACAGAGCGGGACACAGCGGGACACAGCGGGGCACACAGCGGGACACAGTGGGGGACCCAGCGGGAAACAGAGGGACACTGCGGGGCACAGAGGAGGACACAGCGGGACACAGCGGGGGACACAGGAAGGACACAGCTTAACACAGCATGGGACAAAGCGAGGACACAGCAGGACACAGCGAGACACAGCGGGACACAGCGGGGACCCAGCAGTGGACACAGCGGGACACAGCGGGGGACAAAGCGGGACACCAAGGAACACAGCAGGACACAGCGTGAAACAGCGGTGAACCTGCGGGGACACAGCGGGACACAGCGGGGGACACAGCGGGACCCAGCGGGACACAGCGGGGGACAAAGCGGGACACCAAGGAACACAGCAGGACACAGCGTGAAACAGCGGTGAACCTGCGGGGACACAGCGGGACACAGCGGGGGACACAGCGGGACCCAGCGGGGGACACAGCGGGACCCAGCGGGACACAGCGGGGGACACAGCGGGACACAGCGTCTATAGAGAGGGGACACAGCGGGACACAGCGGTGACACAGCGGGACACAGCAGGACACAGCGGGGAAACAGGGGGGACACAGTGGGACACAGCGAGGACACAGCGGGACACAGTGGGACACTGCGGGGCACAGCGGGGGACACAGCGGGACACAGCGGGGGTCACAGGGAGGACACAGCGGAACACAGCATGGGACAATGCGAGGACACAGCGGGAAACAGCGAGACACAGTGGGACCCAGCGGGGACCCAGCAGTGGACACAGCAGGACACAGTGGGGGACGAAACAGGACACCACGGAACACAGCAGGACACAGCGTGAAACAGCGGTGAATCTGCGGGGACACAGCGGTACACAGCGGGGGACACAGCGGGACACAGCGGGACACAGCTGGGGACACAGCCGGACACAGCAGGGACACAGCGGGGACACAGCGGGACCCAGCAGGACACAGCGGGGGACACAGCGGGACACAGCGGGATACAGCGGGGGACACAGCAGGGACACAGTGGGACACAGTAGGACACAGCGTGGGACAAAGCGGGAGGACACATCGAGGACACAGCTGGACACCACGGGGACACAGAGGGGACTCAGCAGGGGACATAGAGGGGAAAAAGCGGGACACCACGGGGACACAGTAGGACACAGCGGGACACAGCGGGGACACTGCGGGACACAGCCGGGGCACACAGCGGTGGACAGCGGGGGACAGAGAAGGGACACAGCGGGACACAGAGGGGACACAGCTGGACACAGAAGGGTACACAGCGGGGCACAGCGGACACACAATGGGGACAGAGCTGGACACAGAGGGACACAGATGGGACAGAGCGTGACACAGCGGGACACAGCAGGGGACTCAGCGGGACACAGCGGGGGACACAGGGAGGACACAGCTAGACACTGAATGAGACAGAGCGAGGACACAGCCGGACACAGCGAAACACAGCGTGACACAGTGGGGACACAGCAGGGGACACAGCGGGACACAGGCGGGGACTCAGAGGAAAACAGCGGGGTACACAGCAAGGACAAAGCGGGACACAGCGGGGGACACAGCGAGGACACAGCGGGACACAGCGGTGACACAGCGGGACACAGCTGGGGACACTGCGGGACACAGCGGGACACAGCGGGGACACAGCAAGGACACAGCGGGGGACACAGCGGGACACAGCCGGACACAGCCGGGGACACAGCGGGACACAGCGAGAGACACAGCCGGGGACACAGCGGGACACAGCGGGGAACAAAGAGAGGACACAGCGGTACCCAGCGGGACACAACGTGGGACACAGCGGGACACAGCGTCGATACAGAGGGCACTCAGCGGAGGACACAGCGGGGGACAAAGTGGGACACCACGGGACACAGTGTGACACAGCGGGACACAGCGGGGACACTGCGGGGACACAGCCGGATAAAGCGGGGGACACAGCGGGACACAGCGGGACACAGCAGGACACAGTGGGGAACACAGAGAGAGACACAGCAGGACCCAGCGGGACACAGCATCGATACAGCAGAGACACAGCGGGACACAGCGGGGTACACAGCTGTTGACACAACAGGACACAGTGGGGGACACAGCGGGACCCAGCGGGACACAGCGGGGCAGAGCAGGGACAAAACGGGAGACAGAGTGGGGAACAGAGCAGGACACAGCGGGGGACACAGAGAGGACACAGTGGGGACACAGCAAGACTCAGCCGGGGACACAGCGGGGGACAAAGCGGGACACCACGGGACACAGTGGGACACAGCGGGACACAACGTGGTCACTGCAGGACAGAGTGGGGGACAAAGCGGGACACAGCGGGACAGAGGGGAGACGCAGCGGGACACAGTGGGACACAGCGGGACACGGCGGGGGACACAGCGGGATACAGAGGGGGACATAGCGAGGACACAGCGGGACACAGCGGGACACAGCGGGGGACACAGCGAGGACACAGTGGGGGACACAGTGGGGGAAACAGCTGGACACAGCGGGGAACACAGCGAGGACACAGCGGGACACAGCGGGGGACACAGGGAGGACACAGCGGGACACAGCGGGGGACACAGCGAGGACACAGTGGGACACAGCGGCGACACAGAGGGTACTCAGCGGGGGACACATTGTGGGACAAAGTGGGACATCATGGGACACAGTGTTACACAGCGGGACATAGCGGCGACACTGCGGGACACAGCAGGGCAAAGCGGAGGACACAGTGGGCCACAGCGGGGACACAGCTGGACACAGCGGGGTACACAGAGGGACACAGCGAACACACACTGGGGACACAGCGGGACACAGCGGAACTCAGCGGGAGACACAGCAGTACACAGCGGGACACAGTGGGACACACAGGGGAGACAGCAGGGATACATTGGGGGACAAAGCGGGACACAGCGGGTCAGAGCGGGGGACACAGTGGGACACAGCGGGAGACACAGAGGGGTACACAGCGGGACACAGCGGGGAACACAGCGAGGACACAGCGGAACACAGCGGGACACAGCGTCGATACAGTGGGGACAGAGCGGGTCACAGCAAGGACACAGCGGGACACAGCGGGACACAGCGAGGGACACAGCGGGACACAGCGGGGACACAGCGGGGACTCAGCGGGGGACACAGCGGGACACAGCGGGGGACACAGCGAGACACGGCAGGGACAAAGCTGGACACAGCGGGGTACACAGAGGGACACAGCAGGGACACAGCGGGGAAACAGCGTGACACAAAAGGACACAGTGAGACACAGCGGGGGACACAGCGAGGACACAGCTGCACACAGTGGGGGACACAGCAAGGACAGAGCGGGACACAGCGGGACACAGCGGGACACAGCGTGGGACACAGGAAGGACACAGCGGTACACAGAGGGGGACAGAGCGAGGACACATTGGGACACAGCGGGACTCAACGGGGGACACAGCAGTACACAGCGGGACAGAGCGGGGACACAGCAGGGACACAGCGGGGGACACAGCGGGACACAGCGGGGGGACACAGAGTGGTACACAGCGGGACACAGCGGGGAAAAAAGTGAGGCCACAGCAGAACACAGCGTGGGACACAGCGAGGACACAGCGGGACACAGCGGGACACAGCGGGGACAAAGC
>NW_012291253.1:0-9673 GCF_000151885.1 Dipodomys ordii | reverse complement strand
GCAGAAAGAGAAGCAGATACAGAAGGAGAACAAGAAGGAGAAGCATGAGAATCAGAAGAAGCAGAAGTAGAAGCAGAAAGAGGAGAAGAAGGAGAAGCAGAAGTAGAAGCAGAAGAAACCGAAGAAGAAGAACCAGAAGAAACAGAAGCAAAAGAAACAGAAGAAGGAGAAGAGCAGAAGCAGAAGGAGAAAGAGAAGCAGGAGAAATAGAAGAAGCAGAAGCAGAAGAAACAGGAGAAGCCGAAGAAGCAGAAACAGAATCTGAAGCAGGAGAAACAGAAGAAGCACAATCTGAAGAAGAAGCAGAAGAAACAGAAATAGTACAATAAGCAGAAGCAGAAGCAGCAGGAAAAGCAGAAGAAGAAGAAGGAGGAGAAGGCGAAAGAGAAGGATTAGGAGTAGGAGAAGCAAAAGGATAAGCAGAAGCAGAAAGAGACGCAGAAGGAGAAGCAGCACGAGAAGTAGGAGAAGCAGGAGAAGCAGAAGAAGCAGAATCTGGAGAAGAAGAAGGAGAACCAGAAGTAGAAGCAGAAGCAGAAAGAGAAGCAAAAGCAGAAGTATAAGCAGAAGGAGAAGCAGAAGAAACAGAAGAAGCAGAGGCAGTAGCAGAAGAAGCAGAAGATGCAGAAGCAGAAGGAGAAGCACAAGGAAAAGCAGAAGAACGGGAAGGAGAAGGAAAAACAGAAGGAGAAGCAGAAAGAGAAGCAGAAGAAGGAGCAGGAGACGGAAAAGCAGCAGGAGAAGCAGAAAGAGCAGCAGAAGGAGAAGCAGGAGATACAGAAACAGGAGAAGCAGAAGTAGAAGAATCAGGAGAAGGACAAGAAGCAGAAGCAGAAGGAGAAGCAGAAACAGAAGGAGAAGCAGAAAGAGAAGGAGGGGAAGCAGAAGAAGCAGAAGCAGGAGAAGCAGAAGCATAAGAATCTGAAGAAGCAGAAGCAGAACCTGAAGCAGAAGGAGAAGCAGAAGAAGCAGAATCCGGAGAATCAGAATAACAAGCTGAAAGAGAAGCAGAAGCAGAAAGAGAATCATATGCAGAAGGAGAAGCAGAAGAATCAGAAGAAGTAGAAGCAGTAGCAGTTGTAGCAGAAGCAGAAGGAGAAGCCGAAAGAAAAGCAGAAGAACAAGAAGGAGAAGGAGAAACAGAAGGAGAAGCAGAAGGAGAAGCAGAAAGAGAAGCAGGTAAAGCAGAAGAAGAAGAAGCAGAAGGAGAATCAGAAGGAGAAGCAGAAGAAGGAGAAGGAGAAGCAGAAGCAGAAGAAGATGCAGAAGGAAAACTAGGAGAAGCAGAAGCAGAAGGAGAAGCAGGAAAAGCAGAAGAAGCAGAAGCAAAAGGAGAAGCAAAAGAAGGAGAAGCAGAAGCAGAAGAAGAAGCATAAGGACAAGCACAAGCAGAAGGAGATGCAGAAGGAGAAGCAGGAGAAGCAGAAGAAGCAGAAGCTGAAGGAGAAACAGAAGTAGGAGAAGGAGAAGGAGGAGAAGCAGAACCATAAGAATTCGAAGAAGCAGAAGAAGAACCTGAAGCAGAAGGAGAAGCAGGATAAGCAGAAGAAGCACAATCTGGAGAAGAAGGAGAACCAGAAGGAGAAGCAGAAGCAGAAAGAGAAGCAAAAGCAGTAGGAGAAGCACAAGGAGAAGCAGAAGAAACAGAAGAAGCAGATGCAGTAGCAGAACAAGCAGAAGATGCAGAAGCAGAAGGAGAAGCAGAAGGAAAAGCAGAAGAACGAGAAGAAGGAGAAACAGAAGGAGAAGCAGAAAGAGAAGCAGAAGAAGGAGCAGGAGACGGTAAAGAACAACAGAAGGAGAAGGAGGAGATGCAGAAACAGGAGAAGCAGAAGTAGAAGAATCAGGAGAAGGACAAGAAGCAGAAGCAGAAGGAGAAGCAGAAACAGAAGGAGAAGCAGAAAGAGAAGGAGGGGAAGCAGAAGAAGCAGAAGCAGGAGAAGCAGAAGCATAAGAATCCGAAGAAGCAGAAGCAGAACCTGAAGCAGAAGGAGAAGCAGGAGAAGCAGAAGAAGCAGAATCTGCAGAAGCAGAATGAGAAGCTGAAGGAGAAGCAGAAGCAGAAAGAGAATCAAAAGCAGAAGGAGAAGCAGAAGAAACAGAAGAAGTAGAAGCAGTAGCAGTTGTAGCTGAAGCAGAAGGAGAAGCCGAAGGAAAAGCAGAAGAACAAGAAGGAGAAGGAGAAACAAGGAGAAGCAGAAGGAGAAGCAGAAAGAGACGCAGGTAAAGCAGAATAAGAAGAAGCAGAAGGAGAATCAGAAGGAGAAGCAGAAGAAGGAGAAGGAGAAGAAGAAGAAGATGAAGAATGAGAAGCAGAAGAAGCAGAAGGAGAAGAAGGAAAAGCAGAAGAAGCAGAAGCAAAAGGAGAAGCAAAAGAAGGAGAAGGAGAAGGAGAAGCAGAAGCAGAAGAAGAAGCATAAGGAAAGCACAAGCAGAAGGAGATGCAGAAGGAGAAGCAGGAGAAGCAGAAGAAGCAGAAGCTGAAGGAGAAGCAGAAGTAGGAGAAGGAGAAGGAGGAGAAGCAGAAGGAGAAGGAGAAGCGGAATGAGAAGCAGAAAGAGAAGCAGGAGAAGGACAAGAAAAAGAAGCAGGAGAAGCCGAAAGAGAAGAAGCAGAAGAAGCAGAAGCAGAAGCAGAAGGAGAAGCAGCAGAAGAAGTAGAACCAGAAATTCAGGCAGGAGAAACACAAGAAGCAGAGCAGAAGCAGAAGGAGAAGCTAAAAGAGAAGCAGAAGAAGAAGTAGAAGAACCAGCAGTAGGAGAAGCAGCAGAAGAAGCAGAAAAACAATCAGGAGAAGCAGAAGCAGAAAGAGAAGCAGAAGAAGAAGAAGAAGAAGAAGAAGAAGAAGAAGAAGAAGAAGAAGAAGAAGAAGAAGAAGAAGAAGAAGAAGAAGAAGAAGAAGAAGAAGAAGAAGAAGAAGAAGAAGAAGAAGAAGAAGAAGAAGAAGTAGAAGCATAAGAAGCAGAAGCAGGAGAAGCAGAACCAGAAGAAAAAGAAGCATAAGAAGCAGAAGCAGAGTGAGAAACAGAAGAAGGAGAAGGAGCAGCAGAAGGTGAAGCAGAAGGAGATGCAGAAGCAGAATGAGAAGCAGAAACAGATGGAGAAGAAGAAGGAGAAGTTGGAGAATCAGAAGAATCAGAATCAGAAGCAGAAAGAGAACAGAAGAAGGAGAAGGAGAAGCAGAAGGAGAAGGACAAGTAGGAGAAGCTGAAGAAGCAGGAGCGGGAGAAGCAGAAAAAGAAGAAGAAGACACAGAAGAAGGAGAAGGAGCAGAAGGAGAAGCAGAAGGAGAAGCAGAAAGAGCAGCAGAAGAAGCAGTAGCAGGAGAAGCAGAAGCAGAAGAAACAGAAGAAGACCAAGAACCAGAAGGAGAACCTGAAGCAGAAGGAGAAGCATCAGCAGCAGAAGCTGGAAAAGCAGAAGCAGAAGAAACAGAACAAGCAGAAGAAGCAGAAGCAGAACGAGAAGCAGAAGAAGAAGAAGGAGAAAGAGAAGGATTAGGAGTAGGAGGAGCAGAAGCAGAATAAGAAGCAGAAAGAGAAGCAGAAGGAGAAGCAGAAGGAGAAACAGAAGAAGCAGAAGCAGGAGAAGCAGAAGCAGAAGCAGAATGAGAAGCACAAGAAGGAGAAATTGAAGGAGAAGGAGAATGAGACGGAGAAGCAGAAGAAGAAGAATCAGAAGAAGGAGAAGAGCAGAAGCAGTAGCAGAAGGAGAAGCAGAAGCAGAAGGAGAAGCAGAAGAAGCAGAAGCTGAAGCAGAAGAAGAAGAAACAGAAAAAGCAGAAGAAGCAGAAGAAGAAGCAGCGGGAGAAGCAGAAGAAGAAGAAGGAGAAAGAGAAGGATTAGGCGTAGGAGAAACAGAAGGATAAGCAGAAGCAGAAAGAGAAGAGAAGCAGAAGGAGCAGAAGCAGGAAAAGCAGAAGCATAATGAAAGGCAGAAGAAGGAGAAATTGAAACAGAAGAAGATACAGAAGGAGAAGCAGAAGCAGAAGCAGTAGTAGAAGCAGAAGAAGGAGAAGCAGAAGGAGAAGCATAAAGAGAAACAGAAGGAGAAGCAGGAGAAGCAGAAGCAGGAGAAGCAGAATCAGAAGAATTAGAAGAAGGAGAACAAGCAGAAGCAGAAAGAGAAGCCGAAACAGAAGGAGAAGCAGAAATAGAAGCAGAAGAAGACGAAGAAGCAAAAGGAGAACCTGAAGCAGAAGGAGAAGCTGGAGAAGCAGAAGAAGAAGAATCTGGAGAAGAAGAAGGAGAACCAGAACTAGAAGCAGAAGCAGAAAGAGAAGCAAAAGCAGAAGGAGAAGCAGAAGAAACAGAAGAAGCAGAAGCAGTAGCAGAAGAAGCTGAAGATGCAGAAGCAGAAAGAGAAGCAGAAGGAATAGCAGAAGAATGAGAAAGAGAAACAGAAGGAGAAGCAGAAGGAGAAGCAGGAAAAGAAGAAGAAGCAGAAGCAGACGGAGAAGTAGAAGAAGGAGAAGGAGAAGCCGGAGCAGAAGAAGAAGCAGAAGGAAAAGCAGGAGAATCAGAAGAAGCAGAAGCAGAAGAAGAAGCAGAAGTAGGAGAAGGAGAAGGAAGGGCAGCAGAAGCAATACAAAAGCAGAAGGAGAAGCAGAAGGATGAGAAGAAGAAAGAGAAGCAGGAAAAGCACAAATGCAGTATCAGGAGAAGCAGCAGCAGGAGAAGCAGAAGCAGAAAAAGATGCAGAACGAGAAGCAGGAGAAGCAGAAGAAGCAGAAGCAGAAGCAGAAGGAGAAGCAGAAGTAGGAGAAGGAGAAGGAGAAGGAAGGGCAGCAGAAGCAATAGCAGAAGCAGAAGGAGAAGCAGAAGCAGAATGAGAAGCAGAAAGAGAAGCAGTAGAAGCAGAAGAAGTAGGAAAAGCAGAAGTAGAAGAAAGAGAAGAAGAAGAAGAAGAAGAAGAAGAAGAAGAAGAAGAAGAAGAAGAAGAAGAAGAAGAAGAAGAAGAAGAAGAAGAAGAGGAAGAAGAAGAGGAAGCAGCAGCATAAGGAGAAGCATAAGGAGAAGCATTAGAAGCAGAAGCAGCAGAAGCAGAAGCAGAAGAAAAAGAATAAGCAAAAGAAGCAGAAGCAGAAGCAGTGGGAGAAGCAGAAGAAGGAGAAGGAGAAGGAGCAGCAGAAGGAGAAGCAGAAGCAGAAAGAGAAGCAGAAACAGAAGGAGAACACGAAGGAGAAGCAGGAGAATCAGAAGAAGCAGAAGTAGAAGCAGAAAGAGGAGAAGAACGAGAAGCAGAAGTAGAATCAGAAGAAACAGAAGAAGAAGAAGCAGAAGAAACAGAAGCAAAAGAAAGAGAAGAAGGAGAAGAGCAGAAGCAGAAGCAGAAGGAGAAGCAGAGGCAGAAGGAGAAGCAGAAAGAGAAGCAGGAGAAGCATAAGAAGCAGGAGAAGCAGAAGAAGAAGATGGAGAAGGCGAAAGAGAAGGATTAGGAGTAGGAGAAGTAAAAGGATAAGCAGAACCAGAAAGAGACGCAGAAGGAGAAGCAGCACGAGAAGTAGGAGAACCAGGAGAAGCAGAAGCAGGAGAAGCAGAAGAAACAGAAGACGCAGAAGCAGAATGAGAAGCAGAAGGGGAAATTGAAGCAGAAGCAGAAGGAGAAGCAGAAGAAGGAGAAGGAGAAGCAGAAAGAGAAGCAGAAAGAGAAGCAGAACGAGAAGCAGGAGAAGCAGAAGCAGGAGAAGCAGAAGCAGAAGAAACAGAAGGAGAAGAAGCAGAAGCAGAAAGAGAAGGAAAAGCAGAAAGAGAAGCAGGAGAAGCAGAAGAAACAGCAGCAGGAGAAGCAGAAGCAGAAGAAGCCGAAGAAGCAGAAGCAGAACCTGAAGCAGAAGGAGAAGCAGGAGAAGCAGAAGAAGCAGAATCTGGAGAAGCAGAAGGAGAAGCAGAAGCAGAAAGAGAAGCAAAAGCAGAAGGAGAAGCAGAAGAAACAGAAGAAGCAGAGGCAGTAGCAGAAGAAGCAGAAGATGCAGAAGCAGAAGGAGAAGCAGAAGGAAAAGCAGAAGAACGAGAAGGAGAAGGAGAAATAGAAGGAGAAGCAGAAAGAGAAGCAGAAGTAGAAGCAGGAGATGCAGAAACAGGAGAAGCATAAGCAGAACATACAGGAGAAGGACAAGAAGCAGGAGGAGAAGCAGAAACAGAAGGAGAAGCAGAAAGACAAGGAGGGGAAGCAGAAGAAGCAGAAGCAGGAGAAGCAGAAGCATAAAAATCCGAAGAAGCAGAAGCAGAACCTGAAGCAGAAGGAGAAGCAGGAGAAGCAGAAGAAGCAGAATCTGGAGAAGCAGAATGAGAAGCAGAAGGAGAAGCAGAAGCAGAAAGAGAATCAAAAACAGAAGGAGAAGCAGAAAAAATAGAAGAAGTAGAAGTACTAGCAGTTGTAGCAGAAGCAGAAGGAGAAGCAGATGGAAAAGCAGAAGAACAAGAAGGAGAAGGAGAAACAGAAGGAGAAGCAGAAGGAGAAGCAGAAAGAGAAGCAGGTAAAGCAGAAGAAGAAGAAGCAGAAGGAGAATCAGAAGGAGAAGCAGAAGAAGGAGAAGGAGAAGCAGAAGCAGAAGAAGATGCAGAAGGAGAAGCAGGAGAAGCAGAAGAAGCAGAAGCAGAAGAAGAAGCAGGAAAAGCAGAAGAAGCCCAAGCAAAAGGAGAAGCAAAAGAAGGAGAAGGAGAAGCAGAGGCAGAAGAAGAAGCATAAGGACAAGCACAAGCAGAAGGAGATGCAGAAGGAGAAGCAGGAGAAGCAGAAGAAGCAGAAGCTGAAGGAGAAGCAGAAGTAGGAGAAGGAGAAGGAGGAGAAGCAGAAGCAGAAGGAGAAGCAGAAGCGGAATGAGTAGTAGAAAGAGAAGCAGGAGAAGTACAAGATGCAGAAGCAGGAGAAGCCGAAAGAGAAGAAGTAGAAGAAGCAGAAACTGAAGCAGAAGGAGAAGCAGAAGCAGAAAGAGAAGCAGCAGAAGAAGTAGAACCAGAAATTCAGGCAGGAGAAACAGAAGAAGCAGAAGCAGAAAGAGAAGAAAAAGAAAAGCAGAAAGAGAAGTAGAAGAAGCAGCAGAAGGAGAAGCAGCAGAAGAAGCAGAAAAACAAGCAGGAGAAGCAGAAGCAGAAAGAGAAGTAGAAGCAGAAGAATCAGAAGAAGCAGAAGCAGAAGAAGAAGCAGTAGAAGCATAAGAAGCAGAAGCAGGAGAAGCAGAAGCAGAAGAAATAAAGAAGCATAAGATGCAGAAGCCGAAGCAGAGGGAGAAACAGAAGAAGCAGAAGCAGAAGCAGAAAGAGAAGCAGAAGAAGGAGAAGGAGAAGCAGAAGCAGAAGGACAAGCAGGAGAAGCAGAAGAAGCAGAAGCGGGAGAAGCAGCAGAAGAAGAAGAAACAGAAGAAGGAGAAGGAGCGGAAGGAGAAGCCGAAGCAGAGGGAGAAACAGAAGAAGCAGAAGCAGAAGCAGAAAGAGAAGCAGAAGAAGGAGAAGGAGAAGCAGAAGCAGAAGGACAAGCAGGAGAAGCAGAAGAAGCAGAAGCGGGAGAAGCAGCAGAAGAAGAAGAAACAGAAGAAGGAGAAGGAGCGGAAGGAGAAGCAGAAGTAGAAGGAGAAGCAGAAAGAGAAGCAGAAGAAGCAGTAGCAGGAAAAGCAGAAGCAGAAGAAACAGAAGAAGCCCAAGAAGCAGAAGGAGAACCTGAAGCAGAAGGGGAAGCAGAAGCAGCAGACGCTGGAAAAGCAGAAGCAGAAGAAATAGAACAAGCAGAAGAAGCAGTAGCAGAAGCAGAACGAGAAGCAGAAGAAGAAGAAGGAGAAAGAGAAGGAGTAGGAGGAGCAGAAGCATAATTAGAAGCAGAAAGAGAAGCAGAAGGAGAAACAGAAGAAGCAGAAACAGGAGAAGAAGAAGCAGAAGCAGAATGAGAAACACAAGAAGGAGAAATTGAAGGAGAAGGAGAATGAGACGGAGAAGCAGAAAGAGAAGTAGGAGAAGCAGAAGAAGAAGAGGCAGGAGAAGCAGAAGCCGAAGAAACAGAAGAAGGAGAAGAGCATAAGCAGAAGGAGAAGCAGAAGAAGCAGAAGCTGAAGCAGAAGAAGAAGAAACAGAAAAAGCAGAAGAAGCAGAAGAAGAAGCAGCAGGAGAAGCAGAAGAAGAAGAAGGAGAAGGAGAACGAGAAGTATTAGGAGTAGGAGAAACAGAAGGATAAGCAGAAGCAGAAAGAGAAGGAGAATGAGAAGGAGAAGCAGAAGAAGCATAAGCAGGAGAAGCAGAAGCAGAATGAAAAGCAGAAGAAGGAGAAATTGAAACAGAAGAAGATGCAGAATAAGAAGCAGAAGCAGAAGGAGAAGCAGAAGAAGGAGAAGGAGAAGCAGAAGGATAAGCATAAAGAGAAACAGAAGGAGAAGCAGGAGAAGCAGAAGAAGGAGAAGCAGAAGCAGAAGAAGCAGAAAGAGAAGTAGAAACAGAAGGAGAAGCAGAAATAAAAGGAGAAGAAGCCGAAGAAGCAGAAGCAGAACCTGAAGCACAAGGAGAAGCAGGAGAAGCAGAAGAAGAAGAATCTGGAGAAGAAGAAGGAGAACCAGAAGGAGAAGCAGAAGCAGAAAGAGAAGCAAAAGCAGAAGGAGAAGCAGAAGGAGAAACAGAAGAAACAGAAGAAGCAGAAGCAGTAGCAGAAGAAGCTGAAGATGCAGAAGCAGAAAGAGAAGCAGAAGGAATAGCAGAAGAACGAGAAGGAGAAGGAGAAACAGGAGAAGCAGAAGGATAAGCAGAAAGAGAATCAGGAAAAGCAGAAGAAGCAGAAGCAGACGGAGAAGCAGCAGAAGAAGAAACAGAAGAAGGAGAAGGAGCAGAAGCCGAAGGAGAAGCAGTAGCAGAAGGTGAAGCAGAAAGAGAAGCAGGAAAAGCAGAAGAAGCAGAAGCAGGAGAAGCAGAAGCAGAAGAAACAGGAAAAGGACAAGAAGGAGAAGCAAAAGTAGAAGCAGAAACAGAAGGAGAAGCAGAAAGATAAGGAGGGGAAGCAGAAGAAGCAGAAGCAGGAGTAGCAGAAGCATAAGAATCCGAAGAAGCAGAAGCAGAACCTGAAGCAGAAGGAGAAGCAGGAGAAGCAGAAGAAGCAGAATCTGGAGAAGCAGAATGACAAGCTGAAGGAGAAGCAGAAGCAGAAAGAGAATCAAAAGCAGAAGGAGAAGCAGAAGAAACAGAAGAAGCAGAAGCAGTAGCAGTTGCAGCAGAAGGAGAAGCAGAAGGAAAAGCAGGAGAACAAGAAGGAGAAAGAGAAACAGAAGCAGAAGGAGAAGGAGAATCAGAAGGAGAAGCAGAAGAAGCAGAAGAAGAAGCAGAAGGAGAAACAGAAGCAGAAGAAGCAGCACAAGGAGAAGCAGAAGCAGAAGAAGATGCACAAGGAGAAGCAGGAGAAGCAGAAGAAGCAGAAGCAGAAGGAGAAGTAGAAGTAGGAGAAGGAGAAGGAAGAGCCGCAGAAGCAATAGGAGAAGCAGAAGCAGAATGAGAAGAAGAAAGAGAAGGAGTGGGAGCAGAAGAAGCAGGAAAAGAAGAAGTAGAATAAAGAGAAGAAGAAGAAGAAGAAGAAGAAGAAGAAGAAGAAGAAGAAGAAGAAGAAGAAGAACGAGAGAGAGAGAGAGAGAGAGAGAGAGAGAGAGAGATAGAGAGAGAGAGAGAGAGAGAGAGAGAGAGAGAGAGAGAGAGAGAGAGGAGAG
>NW_012291252.1:0-1442 GCF_000151885.1 Dipodomys ordii | reverse complement strand
CGGGTGAGAATGCAAGGCGGAGGCGGCCCATCTGCCGCAAGCGCCTCTCCCGGGGAAGCCCACAGAGGCGGGCGAGGGGCCTCGGTGCTGCCCGAGGGAGAGGCGAGGACGCCGGCACCCGCCTCCCAGCCCGGCCCGCCGGGCTTCTCTGGGCGTCGGAGCCGGCTGCGCGCGCAACCCGGCCTTCCCGGAGGGGCCCCCCCCGGCCCATCCCGTCCCGGCGTGGCCCCTCCGACGGCACCCCGCCCGGAGACAGGGGAACCCCGGGGCAGCGTGCCCGCCCCGACCCCCTCTGGACGGCGCGGTGAAAAGCCCACGTCGAGGGCGCCCGAGCCAGCGCGCCCGGAGCGGCGCGGACACGACGCGAGCCCAGCGGAGCGGGGCCCCGTCCCCCGAGAAGCCGTCCCCGGAGGAGCTGCGCCTACCTGGGGCCCCCGCCGAGGAGCCGACGGGGAGCAGCGCGGCCAGGAGCAGCAGCGCCGCCCAGGGCGGCGGGCGCCGGGGCGCAAGGGCCGAGGGGGCCATGGGAGCCCGGGGCGCGCGGGCCGGGGTCGGGGACGCCGCCGCGGGGCGTCGGTCCGCACGCGCTCCGCGCTCTGCTCCGCCGCCGCCGCCGGACAGCTGCGCTCCCGCGCGGGCGACCTCGCTCCCGGCCGCGCCGCCCTCTGCGGCCGCCCGCCGCCCGCCGCGCCTTTTAGCCGCGCGCGGGCGCCCCCTGCCGGCGCGCGGGGCCCGGGGTCCGCGGGCCGGGCGGGGCGTGGGGCCCCGTGACCCCGTGACCCCACCCCCGGGCCCTGGAACCCCACCTCGCGGTTCTGAGCGTCCCGCGGGTCCCGGGGCAGGCAGAGCGGCGCTGGGAGCTCCTCTCACACTGTGCGGCCAGGAGAGGCCGGGGCCGTCGGACCCCTGCCCAGCCCACGGGTGCCCTGGGTCCCCTTCGCTCCCGCGCCCTGTCCCGCGCCCCGCCCGCGCCCTGCTTGGGGTCCTGGCTGTGGCTCCGCTGGTTTGGAAGGAAGTGGGGGGGTAGGGGGGTTAAGATCGCCTTACATTCTGGGCCTACAATTTATAGCCCTCCTGTGCTTGCCCTTTGAATCTTGATCTATAGTCATTCTCCGGAGTCCTGCCTGTTTGGGAGATCTCTGAACTTGGGAAGGTGCAAAAGCCTCCTACCCCCACCCCCTGTTTCCGGCTTGTGGGAGGCGGTCTGAATCCAACGCTGTAAAGCCTGTCCTTTTGTTTCAAACTTGAGTTGTCTGAATTTTACTAACCAATCAGCCAATCAAAAACACATTCCTATTGCTGACCCTCTAGATGTGACGAAATGTTTTACTTGAATTTGAGATCGCTAACTTTGCACGCTTATATTCTCCCTCCGAATATATCATTATATCATGTAAGATCAATGCATTTTGTTCATGTCTTCATGTACTTTTTTAATATAT
>NW_012291251.1:0-3276 GCF_000151885.1 Dipodomys ordii | reverse complement strand
GGAGAAGCAGGAGAAGCAGAAGAAGCAGAAGCAGGAGAAGCAGAAGCAGAATGAAAAGCAGAAGAAGGAGAAATTGAAACAGAAGAAGATGCAGAAGGAGAAGCAGAAGCAGTAGTAGAAGCAGAAGAAGGAGAAGCAGAAGGAGAAGCATAAAGAGAAAAAGAAGGAGAAGCAGGAGAAGCAGAAGCAGGAGAAGCAGAATCAGAAGAAATAGAAGAAGGAGAAGAAGCAGAAGCAGAAAGAGAAGCAGAAACAGAAGGAGAAGCAAAAATAGAAGCAGAAGAAGCCGAAGAAGCAAAAGCAGAACCTAAAGCAGAAGGAGAAGCAGGAGAAGCAGAAGAAGCAGAATCTGGAGAAGAAGAAGGAGAACCAGAAGGAGAAGGAGAAGCAGAAAGAGAAGCAAAAGCAGAAGGAGAAGCAGAAGAAACAGAAGAAGCAGAATCAGTAGCAGAAGAAGCTGAAGATGCAGAACAGGAAAGAGAAGCAGAAGGAATAGCAGAAGAACGAGAAGGAGAAACAGAAGGAGAAGCAGAAGGAGACGCAGGACAAGCAGAAGAAACAGAAGCAGACGGAGAAGAAGGAGAAGGAGAAGCCGAAGCAGAAGAAGAAGCAGAAGGAAAAGCACAAGCAGAAGGAGATGCAGAAGGAGAAGCAGGAGATGCAGAAGAAGCAGAAGCAGAAGGAGAAGAAGAAGGAGAAGAATCAGAATCAGAAGAAGCAGAAGCAGAAATAGAAAGAGAAGCCGACGAAGAGAAGCAGAAAGAGAAGCAGGAGAAGCAGGAGAAGCACAAGCGGGAGAAGCAGAAGAAGAAGAAACAGAAGAAGGAGAAGGAGCAGAAGCAGAAGGAGAAGCAGAAAGAGAAGCAGGAAAAGCAGAAGAAGCAGAAGCAGGAGAAGCAGAAGGAGAAGAAACAGGAGAAGGACAAGAAGCAGAAGCAGAAGCAGAAGGAGAAGCAGAAACAGAAGGAGAAGCCGAAAGAGAAAGAGGGGAAGCAGAAGAAGCAGAAGCAGGAGAAGCAGAAGCATAAGAATCCGAAGAAGCAGAAGCAGAACCTGAAGCAGAAGGAGAAGCAGGAGAAGCAGAAGGAGCCGAATCTGGAGAAGCAGAATGATAAGCTGAATTAGAAGCAGAAGCAGAAGCAGAAAGAGAACCAGAAGGAGAAGCAGAAGAAACAGAAGAAGCAGAAGCAGTAGCAGTTGCAGCAGAAGCAGAAGGAGAAGCAGAAGGAAAAGCAGAAGAACGAGAAGGAGAAGGAGAAACAGAAGGAGAAGCAGAAGGAGAATCAGAAGGAGATGCAGAAGAAGCAGAAGGAGAAGCAGAAGGAGAAACAGAAGCAGAAGAAACATCAGAAAGAGAAGCAGAATCAGAAGAAGATGCAGGAGGAGAAGCAGGAGAAGCAGAAGAAGCAGAAGCAGAAGGAGAAGTAGAAGAAGGAGGAGAAGGAAGAGCCGCAGAAGCAATAGGAGAAGCAGAAAGAGAAGCAGAAGCAGAATGAGAAGCAGAAAGAGAAGCAGTAGAAGCAGAAAAAGCAGGAAAAGCAGAGGCAGAAGAAAGAGAAGAAGACGAAGAAGAAGAAGAAGCATAAGGAGAAGCATAAGGAGAAGTATAAGGAGAAACAGTAGAAGCAGAAGAAGGAGAAGCAGGAGAAGCAGAAGAAAAAGAATAAGCAAAAGAAGCAGAAGCAGAAGCAGTGGGAGAAGCAGAAGAAGGAGAAGGAGAAGGAGCAGCAGAAGGAGAAGCAGAAGCAGAAAGAGAAGCAGAAACAGAAGGAGAACAAGAAGGAGAAGCAGGAGAATCAGAAGAAGCAGAAGTAGAAGCAGAAAGAGGAGAAGAAGGAGAAACAGAAGTAGAATCAGAAGAAACAGAAGAAGAAGAAGAAGAAGAAACAGAAGCAAAAGAAACAGAAGAAGGAGAAGAGCAGAAGCAGAAGCAGAAGGAGAAGCAGAAGAAGAAGGAGAAGCAGAAGAAGCAGGAGAAGCAGAAGCCGAAGAAACAGGAGAAGCCGAAGAAGCAGAAACAGAATCTGAAGCAGAAGGAGAAACAGAAGAAGCACAAACTGAAGCAGAAGCAGAAGAAACAGAAATAGTAGAATAAGCAGAAGCAGAAGCACCAGGACAAGCAGAAGACAAGAAGGATAAGGCGAAAGAGAAGGATTAGGAGAAGGAGAAGCAAAAGGATAGTTGAAGCAGAAAGAGACGCAGAAGGAAAAGCAGCACGAGAAGTAGGAGAAGCAGGAGAAGCAGAAGCAAGAGAAGCAGAATAAACGGAACACGCAGAAGCAGAATGAGAAGCAGAAGGAGAAATTGAAGCAGAAGGAGAAGGAGAAGCAGAAGGAGAAGCTGAAGAAGGAGAAGGAGAAGCAGAAAGAGAAGCAGAAAGAGAAGCAGAAAGAGAAGCACAACGAGAAGCAGGAGAAGCAGAAGCAGGAGAAGCAGAAGCAGAAGAAACATAAGAAGGAGAAGAAGCAGAAGGAGAAGCAGAAACAGAAGGAAAAGCAGAAATAGAAGCAGGAGCAGCAGAAGAAGCAGCAGCAGGAGAAGCAGAAGCAGAAGAAGCAGAAGCAGAACCTGAAGCATAAGGAGATACAGGAGAAGCAGAAGAAGCAGAATCTGGAGAAGCAGAAGGAGAAGCAGAGGCAGAAAGAGAAGCAAAAGCAGAAGGAGAAGCATAAGGAGAAGCAGAAGAAACAGAAGAAGCAGAGGCAGTAGCAGAAGATGTAGAAACAGAAGGAGAAGCTGAAGGTAAAGCAGAAGAACGAGAAGGAGAAGGAGAAACAGAATGAGAAGCAGAAAGAGAAGCAGAAGAAGGAGCAGGAGACGGAAAAACAGCAGGAGAAGCAGAAAGAGAAGCAGAAGGAGAAGCAGGAGATGCAGAAACAGGAGAAGCAGAAGAAACAGGAGAAGGACAAGAAGCAGAAGCAGAAGGAGAAGCAGAAACAGAAGGAGAAGCAGAAAGAGAAGGAGGGAAAGCAGAAGAAGCAGAAGCAGGAGAAGCAGAAGCATAAGAATGCGAAGACGCAGAAGCAGAACCTGAAGCAGAAGGAGAAGCAGGAGAAGCAGAACAATCAGAATCTGGAGAAGCAGAATGAGAAGCAGAAGGAGAAGCAGAAGCAGAAAGAGAATCAAAAGCAGAAGGAGAAGCAGAAGAAACAGAAGAAGTAGAAGCAGTAGCAGGTGTAGCAGAAGCAGAAGGAAAAGCAGAAAAACAGGAAGGAGAAGGAGAAACAGAAGGAGAAGTAGAAGGAGAAGCAGAAAGAGAAGCAGGTAAAGCAGAAG